>NC_058032.1:1754585-2054585 GCF_019176455.1 Solea senegalensis
AGAGGACCAAAGACGACTGACTGTCTCTGAGTCCTCATGATGTCTTCTACATGTGTCCACACACACACACGCAGCAGTTGAGCAGCTGTGTCATAGATCTAACTCTGCAGGATTAAAGCTGTGTGTGTGTGCGTGTGATGAAGGGAAGCAGCAGGACGTGGACAGACAGAGACACAGTTAAAGGACACTTACGTGGGTTTTCCACAGACTTTGCGATGGTACCACTGTTTACAGTTGGTGAAATATTTCTTCTCTGTGCCTTTGATCTGCTGCATCGCACACACGTTTGGTCTGAAAGACAAAAGACACACAGAGACATGTCCTCACACGTCTGTCCTTTCCGTCGCTGTATTATTACTATGAAACTCACCCCTGCTGTCGACCTCTGATCCGACTGTGCTGCAGAACTGACTGGTAAGGAGAGCGGGCCACACACATGGTCAGAACCAGACCCAGAACCAGACCCAGAACCACAACACAGACCTTCATCTTCACCTCACACGCAGACACACACACACACACACACACACACACACACACTCACTCACTCCACAGATCTGACAATGAAGATGAAGATGAAGATGAAGATGGTCGCAACTTTTTTACTTTTTCTTCTGCTCGCTCTCTCTCACAGAGTCAGTCTGAGAGGGAGAGAGAGGGAGGGACTGAGTTTATACAGAGCCACACTGAGTTTCCAGGGGGGAGAGAGGGAGGGGAGGAGAGGGAGAGAGAGGGAGGGACTGAGTTTATGAGGAGGGAGAGAGAGGGAGGGACTGAGTTTATACAGAGGGGGGAGAGAGGGGAGGGGAGGAGAGGGAGAGAGAGGGGAGGGACTGAGTTTATACAGAGGAGGGGGAGAGGGAGAGAGAGGGAGGACTGAGAGAGGGAGAGAGAGGGAGAGGGAGAGGGGAGGGACTGAGTTTTTGATACGGAGTTTATACAGAGGAGAGAGAGAGAGAGGGAGGAACTGAGGTTTATGCAGAGGGAGAGAGAGGGAGGAACTGAGTTTATACAGAGGGAGAGAGAGAGAGAGGGGGGGGGAGGAGGAGAGGGAGAGAGGGAGGGAACTGAGTTTATACAGAGGAGAGAGAGAGAGGAACTGAGTTTACAGGGAACTGAGGAGGGGAGAGAGAGGGAGGAACTGAGTTTATGAGAGTTTATGAGGAACTGAGTTTATACAGAGAGGGAGAGAGGGGAGGGGAGAGGAGGGAGGAGAGGGAGGAACTTATACAGAGGGGGAGAGAGGGAGGGGGAGGAGAGGGAGGAGAGGGAGGGACTGAGTTTATACAGGGACTGAATTTATACAGAGAGGAGAGGGAGGAACTGAGTTTATGGAGTTTGGAACTGAGGAACTTTATACAGAGGGGAGAGAGAGGGAGGGAGACAGGGACTGGGAACTGAGTTATACAGAGGGGACAGGGAGGGAGAGGAAGAGAGGGAGGAACTGAGAGTTTATACAGAGGGGGAGAGAGAGGAGGAGGGGGAGAGAGAGGGGAGGAACTGAGACAGAGGGGAGAGAGAGGGGGGAGTTTATACAGAGGGGAGAGAGAGGAAGGGGGAGGAACTGAGTTATGAGAGAGAGGGAGGAACTGAGTTTATACAGAGGGGGAGAGAGACATGTAATGAGAGAGAGGGAGGGGGAGGAGGAAAATCAAAGCACACATATGTCAGACATGTTGACGTAGCTAACGCTAACTTTAGCTACAGTGGCTAATGTGCTCACTCGACACTAGGTGGCGATGTTCTGTGTTTTCAGGTTGACCTATGACCTCACAGACCAAAACAGCTTTAGCATGTTGTTAACATGTCCATCTTTAAAATGACTCAGCATAAATTCAGTCTCTGGACTAAATTGATTTAATATGGACTAACTGAATTAATCTGGACTAAACTAAATTAATCTGGACTAAACTGATTTACTATGGACTAAATGGAATTATTATGGACTAAACTGAGTTAATCTGGACTAACCTGATTTAATCTGGACTAGTCTAAATTAATCTGGACTAAATTGATTTAATCTGGACTAAACTGAATTAATATGGACTAATCTGGACTAGATTGATTTAATCTGGACTAAACTGAATTAAACTGGACTATACTGATTTAATGAGGACTAATCTGAAATAATCTGGACTAAACTGATTTAGTTTGAACTATGGATATGGACTAACTGAATGTATGTGGACTAAACTGAATTAATCTGGAGTAAACTGAATTAATCTGGAGTAAACTGAATTAATCTGGACTAATCTGGAGTAAACTGAATTAATATGGACTAATCTGAACAAATCTGGAATAAACTGCATTAATCTGGGCTAATCTGAATTGATCCGGACTAAACTGATTTCTTCTGGACTAAACTGAATGAATCTGGGCTAACATAAACTGGACTAAACTGAATTCATCTGGACTAATCTGGACTAAACTGAATTCATCTGGACTAAACTTACTAAACTGATTTACTATGGAATAAACTGATTTAGTCTGGACTAAACTGAGTTATTATGGACTAATCTGGACTAAAGTGATTTAGTCTGAACTAAAGTGATTTAATCTGGACTATGATAGATATGTATATAGCTATGTTTTCTATTTCGATTTAAATTTCTAACTGTGTTTGTAGGTGGTTTACAAATAAAGTTCATTTATCGTTATAATTACAATTTAAGGTTCATGTAATCATGTAATAATCATCCAATATTACAATAAACTTGCAGACTCATGATCAGATTATTAGGAACAAGAACAACGTGTTTATCTTCAACTCTCATTCATGTGTTCATCACATTTATCAGGACCGTTATGAACAGTGTCGTTCATGTGTTCATCACTATGAATCCACACAGCACTCGTTAATATAAACTAAATGACGAATAAATAACTAAAACCTGTTTTGTCTTTGTATTTTAAAAATAAAAAAAGTAACCCCTTCATTGCCTCACATCGGCATCAGTGTTCACATCGTACCGCCGTTTCCGAGACGTCACATGACCGCGCTTTGCTGAGCTCGTACACGGCTGTGACGTCACTGGAGAAATAAGATGTTTCCGGGCTCTTTATGGCCTTTAGGAAGGTTTTACAAATGTGAAACTCCATGAATTCAAAATATAGAATATAAAGACGATGGTCCTGTGTCCATGTCTCCGTATGTCCTGTGTCCATGTCTCCGGATGTCCTGTGGACACTTTTACACGTGTCTCTATTACTATTGTTCTCAGTGGGAAAATTGCTTTACTTTTTGGGCCGCGTGAGTATTTGTTGTTGCAGTACCACGAGTGGCCACCATGACAAAACTGTCTTGAAGGCGGAGGGGGCGGAGCTACGGTTCTTCTTCGTGGTCCTGACGCTCGGAGGTGCTGTTTACGTCTCTGTCCCTTTAATCTTTTAAAAGCTTTTGGTTTGTCGCTCTTAAACACTTCTATCATAAAGCTCACTGCTCTGTGACGTGCTGTTAAACACGCGGGTTCAATTCCCGTGGCGCAGGTAACTTTCAGTTTGTTACAAAAATGACTTTTATGTGTTAATTGATGCGTGGATTAGCTCAACGCTAGCGGCAGTTATTACGGGGTTTCCTGGCCCCGTGAGTTTGAGCACGGGTTAACGTCACCGCTGTGTGTGTGTGTGTGATTATTGTTTATTTATTGATTGAGTGAGTGAGTGAGTGTGTGTGGTGTGTGTGTGTGTGTGTGTGATTATTGTTTATTTATTGATTGAGTGAGTGAGTGAGTGTGTGTGTGTGTGTGTGTGCGGGGATATTGTTTATTTATTGGATTGAGGAGTGGAGTGAGTGAGTGGGAAAGTGAGTGATGGGAGTGTGTGGTGTGTGTGTGTGTGTGTGATTATTGTTTATTTATTGATTGAGTGAGTGAGTGAGTGTGTGTGTGTGTGTGTGTGTGTGTGTGGATTATTGTTTATTGAGTGTGTGTGTATGTGTGTGTAATTATTGTTTATTTATTGATTGATTGAGTGAGTGAGTGTGTGTGTGTGTGTAATTATTGTTTATTGAGGTGTGTATGTGTGTGTAATTATTGTTTATTTATTTATTGAGTGAGGAGGAGTGAGTGAGTGTGTGTGTGTGTGTGTGTAATTGTTGTTTATTGAGTGTGTGTGTATGTGTGTGTAATTATTGTTTATTGAGAGTGAGTGTGTGTGTAAATTGTTGTTGCTTATTGAGTGTGTGTGTGTGTGTGTGTGTGTAATTATTGTTTATTCTATTTATTTATTGATTGATTGAGTGAGTGAGTGAGTGAGTGTGTGTAATTATTGTTTGCGGAGTGTGTGTGTATGTGTGTGTGTGTAATTATTGTTTATTGAATGTTTGTGTAATTGTTGTTTATTGAGGAGTGGAGTGTGTGTAATTATTGTTGTTTATTGATTGAGTGAGTGAGTGTGTGTAGTGAGGAGTGTGTGTGTGTAATTATTGTTGGTTGTGTAGAGTGGGCGGAGTGAGTGTGTAATTATTGTTGCTTATTGAGAGAGTGAGTGAGTGTGTGTGTGTGTGTGTGTGTAATTGTTGTTTATTGTGTAGAGTGGTGTGAGTAGTGTGTGTGTAATTATTGTTGTTTGTTGAGTGTGTAATGTTGTTTATTGAGTGTGTGTGTGTGAGTGAGTCTGTGTAATTATTGTTGTTTATTGAGTGTGTGTGTAATTGTTATTTAGTGAGTGAGTGAGTGAGTGTGTGTAGTGAGTGAGTGTGTGTAATTATTGTTGTTTAGTGAGTGAGTGAGTGTGTGTGTGTATAATTATTGTTGTTTATTGTGTAGAGTGGGTGGTGGTGAGTGTGTGTAATTATTGTTGTTTGTGAGTGAGTGAGTGTGTGTGTGTGTGTAATTATTGTTGTTTAGTGAGTGAGTGAGTGTGTGTGTGTGTGTATAATTATTGTTGTTTATTGTGTAGAGTGGTGTGAGTGAGTGTGTGTGTGTGTGTGTGTGTGTGTGTTTGTTGTTTAGTGAGTGGTGAGTGTGTGTGTATAATTATTGTTGTTTATTGTGTAGAGTGGTGTAGTGGGTGTGTGTGTGTGTGTGTGTGTGTAATTGTTGTTTGTTGAGTGAGTGTGTGTGTGTGTGTGAATGAGTGTTACACGTTTGTTGTGATGTTTTTATAAAAGTATATATAAATGAGTTGATGGGAGTGAGAGACTAAAGTAAGGTGTTTTACTGCACTCTGTTAAAGACACTTAATATATGTTTGTTATTGACGTATACACTTTATATTTTTTATATATATTTATTTACTGTTTTTTATTGAACTAATCGCTTTGAAAATCAGCTGGAACCATGAACACACACACACACACACACACACACACACACCTCCCTCTGCTGGTAGAAGAGACAAACGTCAGTGAGACATGATGTCAGGGTTTGTCCTCTCCTGTCTCACACACAGGACAGTCGACCATGTCTCACTTACAGAAAACACCTGTTGACACCTGATCTCTTAGCTCCGCCCACTGCTGCACTTGAACAACAGGTGTCAGTTTCTGCTGCTGCTGGTGCGTTCAGGTGCGACTCAGGAACTCTGATGCTGTGAAGGCAGCGTCCCTGAGATCAAAGCTGGTCTAATAACAGGATGAGTCACTCTGATCAGGTAATGACACAAGATTATTGATCACTGATCGATCCTCTTGTTGTTTTGTTTATTAGCTGGTGTTTGTGTGTTGTTTGTGTTTTCATTGTGTGTTGTTTGTGTGTTGTCGATGTGTGTTGTGTCAGAGCAGCAGCTCTCATCGGTGGTTCCTGGAGTTTGTATCAGAGTGAGACCTCTCTGCTGTCTCTGCTGTGTTCAGACACTTCTGTGTGTGTGTGTGTGTGTGTGTGTGTGTGTCAGGGGTCAGCCGCTGCTGCTGATGGTGGGGGTCACACTGATCTGAGGCTCCGTTACTCGTCTTCGTCTCTGGGACACGTCTGTCAGTCCTGGAAGATGCCGGTTCAAATCCCGGACGACTCTGACTTTTCCTCGTTCAAAGATCAGTGTTTGTCCTCGGACGCTTGGACGAGTCGCTACAACAAGGGAGGAGTGACCGTGTGGTGTCATGAGCAGGAGAGCAGGAGCGTCCAGAAACTCAAGGTCAGCTACACACTGACACACTGAGACACACACTGACACACAACATCACTGAGACACACAACATCACAGACACACACACAACATCACAGACACACACAACATCACAGACACACACAACATCACAGACACACACAACATCACAGAGACATCACAGAGACACACACATCACAGACACACATCACATCACAGAGACACACACAGACACACACAACATCACAGACACACACAACATCACAGAGACACACAACATCACAGACACACACAACATCACAGAGACACACAACATCACAGAGCTGAGAAACAAGAATTCACACAATGAACACTAGGGGGCAGTGGAGAGAAGAATCACTGACAGAACCACAACCAAACATGTGCAGCATCTGCCTGGACAGGTTGTGGTGAAAGGAGAGTGGGGACAGAGGGCACACACACACACACACACAGAGACTGAGGGTGAGGGTGAGAGGGTGCAGTCTCGGTCTATAGCACCTTAACTAAGAGATACAAACAAACAGATATGTTATATATTATGACACAGACAGACAGACAGACGACTTTATTAATCCCTTTGGGAGGTTCCTTCGGGGAAATTAACATTTATTACATATTATGCAATATAATATACTTTTTATTATACAGTAAAATATTACATAGAACCACTTCCTGACAACCTGGCTTTCAAAATAAGAGCCACTGACTTTGTCTCATGTAAAAATATGTCCCTCTGTGTCTTGTAAAATCTATGTTTCAAAGAGTCACAGGTGGACGTCTCCATCTCCACAAAGACAAACTGATGTCAGGATGGATGTTGGACACTGATGGACAGACAAAGTCCTCATGAATGATTCAGTCCTGCTGATTGAGTTACATGGAAAAAAAGACATGTCGTCTTCCAGTAACATGACACACACACACACACACACACACACACATCCACCCATGCGCACACACACACACACACGCACACGCACAGGTGTGTGTGTGCGTGTTTTCTCTCACAGTCCAAAAACCTGCAGTATGAGGATTAGGATTAGGATTAAGTAAACTGACCATAGGTGTTAGAGTGAATGGTTGTTTGTCTCTGTGTCCCTGTGATGGACTGACCAGGGTGTGACCCCGCGTCTCTCTGTCTCTGTCTGTGTCTCTCTCTCTCTCTCTCTGTCTGTCTGTCTGTCTGTCTCTGTCTCCCGTGTGACAGATGAGGATCGTGTGTAAGGACGTGAAGGCAGAGACACTGTACGATGTCCTCCATGACACCAGCTACCGCAGGAAGTGGGACACAAACATGATCGAGACGTACGACATCGGTCGACTGACGGTGAACGCGGACGTAGGATATTATTCCTGTCAGTGAGGACAATGAGGACAATGCGACCAGGATGAAAGACTCTGTCTCACCTGTGTCTCTGTCTCTGTGTCCAGGGAAATGTCCGTCTCCTCTGAAGAACAGAGACTTTGTGACCATGAGGTCGTGGCTTCCTCTCGGCAGTGATTACCTCATCATTAACTACTCCGTCAAACACCCGGTGAGGACGCTTCCACTTCCTGTTTGTCCACACAACTGTCCATTTCTGTCCAGGTGTCTGTGTCCTCTTCAGTTATAGAAAGTGGACGTAGTCCAACCTGGAAGTGGCCACCAGAGGGCGACTGTGCTGTTGTTTTGTGGTAAAATGACTAAACGGAGACATTTTAGGACGTTAAAGGACGTGTGTGTGTGTGTGTGTGTGTGTGTGTGTGTGTGTGTGTGTGTGTACACACAGCAACATCCACCTAAGAAGGACTATGTCCGAGCTGTGTCTCTGTTGACTGGATATCTGATCCAGTCCAACGGAGCCAACTGTTCCACCCTCTACTACCTGACCCAGGTGGACCCTAGAGGTGAGTCACACACACACACACACACACACACACACACACACACACATCCTGTCTTACAGATAATTCAATCATCACATACATGATCTCAGGTCAGTACATAGACAACAGTAGAGAGCAGAGAAACACAACAGTCACACAATGAGCAAACACTAGGCATCAGTGACAGAACCAGACTCACACATGTGCAGCATCTGCCTCCACCGAAAAATGATGGACACAGGAGAGGAGGGGGACAGAAAGGACAAGAGGGAGAGGAGGTAGAGACAGAGAGAGACAGAGAGAGACAGGAGAGAGACAAGGTTAATGACATATAAAAAGTCATAATCATACCCTGAGTGTGAGAGAGTGAATGTGTGTGCACCACAGGAAAATCCCCCAGCAGTCTAGTTCTATAGCAGCATAACTAAGAGCTCTAACTACAAGCTTTATCTAAAAGGAAAGTTTTAAGTCTAACTTTAAATACAGAGAGAGGCTCTGCCTCCCCAACTGTCATTGGAAGCTGGTTCCACAGGAGAGGAGGAGCCTGGTAACTGAAGGCTCCGCCTCCCATTCTACTCTTACAGACTCTGGGAACCACAAGTAAACCTGTATTTTGGGACCTAAGTGGTCTGTTAGGTTGATAAGGTAAGACTAGGTCTTTCAGGTATGAAGGGGTGTGACCATTAAGTGCTTTGTACGTGAGGAGGAGGATTTTAAATTGAATTCTAAACTGTGGGTGGAGCCAGTGAAGAGAAGCTAACACTGGAGTTATATGGTCTCTCTTTCTAGTTCCTGTCAGAACTCGTGCTGCAGCATTTTGAATGAACTGGAGGATTCTAACAGACTTGTTAGAACATCCTGATAATAAGGAGTTACAGTAATCTAATCTAGATTAACAAAAGCATGAACTAGTTTTTCAGCATCCTGTAAAGACAGAATGTTTCTAATGTTCATAATGTTCCGCAGGTGGAAGAAGGCTGTTCTGGAAATGAGTTTTATGTGTGAATCAAAAGACATTTCCTGGTCAAAAGTAACTCCAAGGTTCCTCACAGTGGAACTGGAAGTCATGGTGATGTCATCTAAAGTGACAATGTGATCAGAGAGTTTTTCTCTGAGGTGTTTAGGGCCGAGTATAAAAGTTTAAAAGTAGAAAGTTACAGGTCATCCAGGACTTAATGTCTCTGAGACATTAAGTCCTGGACTTGAACAACCTGATTTATTTCATCCGGCCTCATCGATAGATATAGCTGTGTGTCATCTGCATAACAATGAAAGTGTATGTTGTGCTTCCTAATAATGTTCCCTAGAGGAAGCATATATAAGGTAAAAAGTATAAACTTTAGTTTGTAATGAGGCACACTGACTTAAACCAGCAGAGGGCAGCACCTGTGATACCAAGAGTCTGCTCCAGTCTCTGCAGTAGAACATCATGATCAATGGTGTCAAATGCAGCACTAAGATCTAACAGTAGTAAAGAAACTAGACCATTATCTGAGTTACTAACGCTAACTAGTGCTGTTTCTGTGCGATGGTTTAACCTAAAACCTGACTGATAATGTCCCCACAAAGACAGTAGCGTCCTCTGTGTCTCCAGGTTCTTTACCAAAGTGGGTCGTCAACCGAGTCTCTCAGTTTGTGGCTCCAAAGGTAAAAACGTCCACAAAGGACATGTCTCTCTGTCTCTTTGTGTCTCACTGTGTGTGTCTCACTGTGTCTCACCGTGTCTGTGTGTGTCCTCAGGCGATGAGGAAGATCTACAAAGCGTCCCTGAAGTATCCAGAGTGGAAGCGCAGACATGACCCGGGGCTGAAGCCGTGGATGTTTCCGGAACAGAACTGTCTGCCGTGCATCAGCGCGTCGGAGCTGACGCTGCAGCGAGCAGCCTCACTGGAGAACATCGACGAGAGCAACGTCAGCGAGGAGAGGACGCATCAGAGCGACGACGAAGACACTTAACGTCAACGTCCTCTCTCTCTCTCCCTCTCTCTCTCCCTCTCTCTCTCTGTGTGTGTGTGTGTGTTTGGACAAATCAAAATAAAGTGTTTGAAATGATGGTGATGTCACTGTTAGTGTGTGTGTGTGTGTGTGTGGGGCGCTGCCTAGTGGACAAAGAGGCAAGAACAGGCACAGATTGATCTGCTGTTTGAGGTCTCTTAATCAATAAAGTTGGTTTTGAATTTTGTCATTTTGTGACTGACCGTGCAGAAATGTAAAGATCCTGGTCCTGGTCCTGGTCCTGGTCCAGGTCTAATTTGAAAATGTCCGTCACTTGACCTCTGACATCATCGTCAGGTTCTGACCTTTTAGATGAATGTTGTTCTTGCTTCAGTCCACACGGTGGCGCCACTGTAGTCTCACCTGATCCACACACACACACACACACAGTCTCACACACGCACACGCACAGCGTCTTCCTGCTGTGATAACAAAGGTCATGTGACCTCGTCCTCCTGCAGCTGCAGACCGGATCCTCACCACGGTGTTTTATTGTTTCACACACTTCCTGTTTCCTGTCTGCAGAATGTTGATTGTTGTTGAGGCAGCGAGGAGGAAACTGTGCTCTGTGGACAGGACGTGTCCACAGAAGACGTCCTCAACTAAACACTGGACCCACACCCACTTACATTCTGGTCCTGGTCCAGGTTTTCAGGTCACCTGGGGGTTATTATCATTATTATTATTATGGTCTGTTCTGTTTTATTTCACTTTTTCCAGATGTTATTTATCGATGTGGATCTTATTTTGGAAACAAGAGCCGGAAGTAGTCTTCTTCTGTCTCCACCATTTTATTTTTTTGAAGTTTTAACCGGAAGTCGTGTGGTGGGTCACGTGTGTAAATTGACTCTCGCTCACAGTTTCTCCTCCCTGAGCCCGCGAGTCCGTCAGAGACTCGTTCAGGATTCAGATCTGTTCAGGACACAGCAACCACAGACCAGGACGCGGACCAGACCACAGAGACCTGCAGCGACCTCACAGACCCGGATACTAACCAGGACCCAGAACCGAGACCGGATCAGAGGTGAGACACTTTAAACCGGGAGCAGGACTTATGTGAGTGAGTCCCGCAGGAAGCAGCTAGTTCTGGTTCTGGTTCAGCGGCTTTGACTTTCTATGTCAACTGACGCGAAGTGAATCAAACAGTAGGACAAGTGGACGGGGAGGGGACAAGTCACGCAGTTGTGGACTCAGAGGGTCTTGGTTCAGGTCTGGGTTCATGTCTGTGCTGTGAAACTGTCACCCACTCTTGGCAGTGTAACTTCCCAGCATGCACTGTGTTCTCAGGTGATGAGTGCTGCAGGTGTTAAAATGGAAACATTGTGTGTGACGTCATGCTTCAGTGTAAACGTCACAGGTCGTTTCCTGCACTTTATTGTTAAAGTTACGTCATGTTCAACTTTTTCACCAAAACAAATCACAGCTGACTCCGCCTCTGTGACGCATTAGCAACATTAGCAACATTCGCTGCTTCCGACAGACAGTCAGAGACAGACAGACAGACAGAGACAGACAGACAGTCAGAGACAGACAGACAGACAGACAGACAGTCAGAGACAGACAGACAGACAGTCAGAGACAGACAGCGGGAAACTGGGCGTTCACATTTAACACAAACATCCTGTTAAAAGGAAACTCAAGTTCATGTAAGAAGCAAAACGTCAGAAAAAACCCACTGCGATGTCACTGATTTCACTGTGATGTCACTGTGATTTTTAGTGCGACGTCACTGTGATGTCACTGTGATTTTTAGTGCGACGTCACTGTGATGTCACTGTGATTTCACTGCGATGTCACTGTGATGTCACTGTGATGTCACTGTCACTGTGATGTCACTGTGTGATGTCACTGTGATTTTTAGTGCGACGTCACTGTGATTTCACTGTGATGTCACTGTGATGTCACTGTGATTTCACTGTGTGTGTGTGTGTGTGTGTGTTATAAATCTGTTTATTTGTTGTGGTCATGTGACTGAGCTGCTTACGGCTCAAATTCAGCACAAAGTGAATGTCCTCCTGTCCAGTGAGGACAGAAAGATGTCCACTGTCCTAACTGCTCACACCTTCACATCCACCATGTTACCCACAATTCCCTGCTCTCTCCCTCTGTGTGTGTGTGTGTGTGTGTGTGTGTTCAGTCACAGCTCAGGAACAATCATTCTTCTGTTCATCACAGAGCTTCACTGTTGTTACACCCCCATTTTATTTGTTCTTCCTTTACCCCTCCCTCCCCTCGGAGGTGGTAAATGAAGGTCACACTCAGACTCGGACAGTCACTCACTTTAAAGGCATCTTTCACTCGTACGAGGTCCTGACACAGTTAGAGGAGACTGCACTGTGAGCGCCCCCTGCTGCTTAGAACCAGCCTGACACAGAGACACGAGGAAGATCATGTTGTATCCACTAAAGACTCAAGAACATGATCACGTCTCCTACACCAAACCTCATCGAGACATCACTCACACACACACACACACACACACACTGCTGCCTGTCTTATTTTGTGAAATTCAGCTCTTAAAATATTTAATTTAGACTCAGTGACATAAAGTGACCACACGAGGCAGCAGAGGGCAGCAGCTCCTGTGTCCCCGCAGCCAAAATCACAGTTTGGTCTGTGACTTTGGTGTGAGAGAGTGAGTGCTTCATAAACGTGTGTCTAACAGTGAGATAAAGACGTGATTGTGTTCTTAAAACACCCTATGAGGTTTGATGATGTGTGTGTGTGCGCGTGTGTGTGTGTGTGTGTGTGTGTGTGCGTGTGCATGCGTGTGCATGTGTGTGTGTGCGTGTGTGTGTGAGTGAGTGGGAGGAAGTAGAACAGGAGTGTCTGTTTCCTCTCGTCTCTTCCTGTCTCCATGAAAACCCGGTCCTCCGGTTTTTCTCTCTGAGTGTTGTCACCGCCCTCAGTGTAATTCTTTACCTGTGTGTCAGGAAAGTGGGCGGAGCTCAGGGACAGTTTAAAATACTGAGTCCTGGACCAGTAGCTGGTCTCATGTCAGAACAGAAGTTGTTTCCTCTGGAGGCTGAAGTGAGGAGGAGGATGCAGCTGTGAGTCACTTCCTGTTCAGCCTTTGTCTTCACACTGGAAGCTGCTGACCTCTGTCTGTGTGTGTGTGTGTGTGTGTGTGTGTGTGTCATCATCTTCTTCATGTATTTATAGTTTAAAACTATAACTAAACACACTGTCGTTGTGACACACACACACACACACACACACACACACACACACGCTCTCGCACACACACGCATGCCTTCTGAAAGCTCCACCCACTTTTTTCAGTACATGTAAAAACAAATACCATCACATGACACATGGTGTGTGTGTCTCATGTTCTTGACTCCGCCCCCTCTCAGATGGACACCTGTCTGTAGCTCAGTGATGGCTGCCATGTTTCCTGGATGTGGAGGTGACATCAGATCCAGACTTCATGTTGGTCGTCATGGCAACGCTGGATGGAAGCACGCCAGTTGAGACTCTTCTGGCTGCGATTCATCTGGAGAGGTGAGTGGGCGGGGCCAGGATGATGATGATGATAGTGAAGATGATGATGGTGGTGATGATGATAGTGAAGATGATGATGATGGTGGTGATGGTGGTGGTGATGATGATGATGATGGTGATGATGGTGATGATGATGAGTGAAGATGATGATGATGGTGGTGATGAATTGATTGATGATGATGATGATGATGATGATGATGGTGGTGGTGATGATGATGTGGTGATGATGATGATGGTGATGATGATGACGATGTTAAAATGTTGATGAAGATGGTTACAGTTCTTCTTCATGTCTATTGGCTGCAGGTACCTGGACACCTTCCGTAGAGCTGCTCTGCTATTGGCTCAGGACTTCACTCACCTGGACCATGATGCTCTGGTCAGTCTGGGCGTGACCGCCACTGGACACAGGAAGAGAATCCTGCGCCTGGTCAGTCACATTCAGAAGTCACAGGCACAAACATCCAATCAGAGAGCGGCGTCTGATCTGCCACGTGACCGCTGTCAGTCTGCGTCTTCATCAGAGCGTGTTTGTGGCTCCGCCCCTCACCGCCGCTCTACAGGACCTGTGAACTTTGAGGTTTTGAGGAATAGTTCTGAGCCAAACCTCGCCGCCATGTTGACAAACTCAGAGTCCAGCAGAGCTGCGGTGAAGCCGGTCCCCAAACCCAGGACTGTCTTCAACCGGCGCAGGACTGCACCCGTCCACTTCAGTCCCACCCCTGACCCGGCCCCGCCCCCACCCCGCAGGCTCTCCCAGGAGTCCATATGTTTCACCATGTTGGAGAGTCTCACCTCCAGGGACACGCCCACTCCTGGCAACAAGTTGACCTCTGATCTCAATGACAAACTGACCACACCCCACAGGAGGTGGAGCCGACCAGAGAGGTCGAGGCCCACTCGAAGTTTGTCTCTATCAGACACCGGCGGGTCGTTGCCACCTGTTCCCCCGCGTATGAACCGCTTAGTTCCTCCCTCAGTCCACCAGGAGGCTCCGCCCTCTTCTTCTCCACCTGTGCAGACGGAGCAGAACAAGACTTTGTTGACTTCTGGTCCTGGAAGTGTTGAGAGCAGCGGACACTCTGGATCCACAGGGATGGAGATGGTCTCAAATGACATCTACTGGGGCACCTTACCTGGATCTACTGCCCCCGGTGGAGAGAGAAGTCACTGCAGCCATCTGTCAGCTCCTCAGACTCCGCCCAGACAAACTTCTGAGAGGAACAGGTGTTTGATTAGTTAATGATCAGCAGGAATAAACATGAGTCAGCATCTCTACACATGAGTCAGCATCTCTACACATGACTCAGCGTCTCTACACATGACTCATCATCTCTACACATGACTCATCGTCTCTACATGACTCAAGCGTCTCTACACATGACTCAGCATCTCTACACATGACTCAGCGTCTCTACATGACTCATCGTCTCTACACATGACTCATGTCTCTACACTCATGTCTACTCATCATCTCTACATGACTCAGCGTCTCTACACATGACTCAAGCGTCTCTACACATGACTCATCTCTACATGACTCATCATCTCTACATGACTCAGCGTCTCTAAACATGATTCAGCGTCTCTACACATGACTCAGCGTCTCTACACATGACTCAGCGTCACACTCAAGCGTCTCTACATGTCACGTCTCTACACATGACTCATCATCTACACATGACTCAATCTCTACACATGACTCATCATCTCTACACATGACTCAGCTCTACACATGACTCATCTCTACACATGATTCAGCGTCTCTACATGACTCAGCGTCTCTACATGACTCAGCGTCTCTACACATGACTCATCTCTACACATGACTCAGCATCTCTACACATGATTCAGCGTCTCTACATGACTCATCATCTCTACACATGACTCAGCGTCTCTACACATGACTCATCATCTCTACACATGACTCAGCGTCTCTACATGACTCATCATCTCTACACATGACTCGTCTCACATGACATCATCATCTCTACACATGACTCAGCGTCTCTACACATGACTCAGCGTCTCTACACATGACTCAGCATCTCTACACATGACTCAGCATCTCTACACATGAGTTGATTGAACAAACCAAAGAAACAGAACTTTCAGTGTTTTGGGGGCGGAGCTTTGACTTTTTTTTTTCTTATGTCTGTTTTTTCAGTTGCAGCAATTTAAGTAACAATTCTTCAGGATCAACCAGAGGTGAACACACACACACACAGACACACACACACACACGTGTCCTCTGAAGTGTCTCTGTGTCCTCTGAGGTGTCTCTGAAGTGTCTCTGTGTCCTCAGTGTCCACTGATGACCCTGAAGACCCTGAAGAGGACATCAGTCCATACTGTGAGACAGTTTTTCACAGCAGAAGAAACGTCTCTGAGGTCAGACATGTTGGATTATAATCCCACAGGATTAACTCTGCACCTGTAATTAACAGAAAGATTGTTTTAATCTCCAGATTGACAGAAGAGGAGTGGAAACAAGAGACATGAGGAAGGAAGAGTGGAAAGACGCAGAGGATCATGGGTAAAAAGTAACCATGGTATACATTTGAGCTTTTAGTTATGTATACTTATAATAATGTCCACACTGTCTCCTCCTTTGTCTTCGTCCCCGTCTCTGTTTCCTTCTTTGTCTTTGCCCGTCTCTGTCTTTGTCTTTGCTCCGCCTGTGTCCTTCTTTGTCTTCGTCCCCGTCTCTGTGTCCTTCTTTGTCTTCGCCCCGTCTCTGTCTTTGTCTTCGCTCTGTCTGTCTCCTTCTTTGTCTTCAGACAGAAGTTGTCGTGGACAAAGCGTCTGTCTCAGGCTCTTCACTCTGGAGATTCTCAGGGCTACAGCACCGTTGGCGAAGCCCCGTCCCCTCTACGCGGACTGTCCCTGCCCCCCCACGAGACGGACGACGACTTGACCATTTCCCCATATGCCAGCTACACCTCCCTGACCGAGAGAGCCCCGCCCATCATCAGTGGCTGGCTGGACAAACTGTCTCCACAAGGGTGTGTTTCATTTTAACACCTGCTTCTTGTTTAGTGGTCTTTGAAACAGTTTTAGTGGTCTTTAATTCATCCTTGAACAGTTTTTAATGGTGCTTGAAACAGTTTTTGTGGTCCTTGAAACAGTTTTAATGGTGCTTGAAACAGTTTTTGTGGTCCTTGAAACAGTTTTAGTGGTCCTTGAAACAGTTTTAATTCATCCTTGAACGGTTTTGAGTTGTCATTGAACTGTTTTAATGGACTTGATGTTAAACTCCGCCCATTTTCTTGAAGTTTTGTTTTAGGAAGTTACATCAGTGACACGTGTGTGTGTGTGTGTGTGTGTGTGTGTCTATGCGTGTGTGAGTGTGTATTTATCAGGACTCCTCTCTTGCTGCATCTCCTCCTCTCTGCTCCTCCCTCTGTCTCCTCCCTCCTCAGAAGCTTCCTCTGTTTCGTCACCTTCTTCTCTTCCTTTTCATCCTTCACTGGGTTTGTGTTTGTCTTCACTTCTTATAATTCTCTCGTTGACTCCCTCATTGATTTATTGACTCTCTCGTTGACTCCCTCGTTGATTTATTGACTCTCTCGTTGACTCCCTCGTTGATTTATTGACTCTCTCGTTGACTCCCTCGTTGATTTGTTGACTCTCTCGTTGATTCGTTGACTCCCTGGTTGATTCGTTGACGCTCTCGTTGACTCTCTCGTTGGTTCGTTGACTCCCTGGTTGACTCTCTTGTTGACTCCCTCGTTGACTCCCTCGTTGACTCTGATGGTCTTTGTTTTTCAGAAACTATGTTTTTCAGAAACGCTTGGTGAAGTTTGACGGGAAAAACCTAATGTACTTTGGCAGCGAGAAGGTGATTAAGTTTGTAATTCAACCGTTGAATACAGATTTGATTCATATTGATGTTTATAAAGTTGACTTTTTTCCTTTCCCGTGTTTCAGGATGTTTATCCTAAAGGAGTCATCCCATTGGCTGCCATCCAGATGTCCCGCCCCTCCAAAGACAACAAGTTTGAAATAGTGACGAGTCAGCGGATCTTTGTGTTCCGGGCTGAAAATGAAGGTAAATGACGTCATCAGTCACATGATCCTGGTCCCCTGCCCAGCAGGTCATGTGATCGGGCTCCACTGAACGGGTCTGCTGTGTGGTTTCAGTGCTGCGGCGCCGCTGGGTCTCCACTCTGCAGGAACACGTCAGGGATCAGCAGGTGTTCGGACGCCGGCGTTTCGGTCCCGGGTCTCACTGTCAGAAACACGGCGCCCTCGAGCTGAAGGGAACCAAGTCCAAAGTCTACGTCGCCGTAAACACGGACCAGATATGGATTCACAAGAGCGAGCAGGTGAGACGGGAGTGGGTTTTATGAGCCACCAGGAGCATTAGCACGTCATGACTCTTTGTTTGTGCTACTGTAGTGTTTTCGTAACGGAATAGGAATCACGGTGATCGAGGCTCGCGGTTCCACCATCAGAGACGGAAAACACAAGAGCTTTGACCTCATCACGCCGTTCAAAAGCTTCAGGTAACAAACACTGACCTGTGTGTCGTTAAATGGCTTAAACCACGCACTCACGCTCCGTCCCACCCCCTCAGCTTCACGGCGGAGTCGGATCGTGAGAAGCGGGACTGGATGGAGGCACTGCAGGAGTCCATCGCAGAGACGCTGTCTGACTACGAGGTGGCCGAGAAGATCTGGTCCAACCGATCAAACCGGACCTGCGCCGACTGTAAGGCCCCGAACCCGGACTGGGCATCCATCAACCTGTGTGTGGTCATCTGCAAGAACTGTGCAGGTAGGACCGGGTCAAAGGTCATGGGTCAGTCATGTCTCCTCCTTGTCAATCAATGACTCAATGTTCTTCCAGCCAGTCCAGTAGGTGGTGCAATAAGGTTGTTTTAAATCAGGTAGGGACGTGTTCTTGTACTTCCTGTTACCATCAAGTAGCAGCTCAAGAATGTGCGCCACCTAATGGACTGCAACGTTTTAACAGTGACATCTATCGTACAAGCTGTTCTTCTTCTACAGCTCATTATTTGGCAGCCGGTCTCTTCATTGATGAATAGGACAGCTCATTATTTGGCAGTCGGTATATTAATTGATGAATAGGACAGCTCATTATTTGGCAGTCGGTCTCTTCATTGATGAATAGGACAGCTCATTATTTGGCAGTCGGTATCTTAATTGATGAATAGGACAGCTCATTATTTGGCAGTCGGTCTATTCTTCTAAAATCTACTGCTTTAAGAGAAGAAACTGACTGTGTGTGTGTGTGTGTGTCTCAGGACAGCACAGAAGTCTGGGGACGATGGTCTCTAAAGTCCAGAGTCTGAAGTTGGACACCAGTGTGTGGAGTAACGAGATTGTCCAGGTGAGACGAGAACAGCTGAGTGTCCACCTGTAACTTCCTGTTTACTTTCACATCCTGTTTGTGTAAACAACAGATGGTAATGCTCATAAATGAATGGATGATTTCCAGCTGTTCATCATGCTCGGTAACGACCGGGCCAACGACTTCTGGGCGCCGCGTCTGTCGCCCTCAGACGAGCTGGACTGCGACGCGTCGCCTGAACAGCGGCGGGAGTTCATCACACAGAAGTACAGAGAGGGAAGGCTCCGCCTCCCTCACCCTGCGTTCAGCAGCCAGGAACAGCTGCTCAAGGTCTGATAGGTCCACAGCAGCGATGACATCACAGCGGTCATGTGACGCACAGTAACACGCGTGTTTCCACACAGGTGTTGTGTTCGGCCGTTTCTGAACAGACGCTTCTGAAAACTGTCACTCACATTTTCTCGGAGGCGGAGTCAGCTCGTCTCACCAACGACTTTGACTCCACCCAACAGCACCACCAGGTGTTGGATCACTGCACTGCATCAGGTCTGAACTCCACTGTTAGCATGTTAGCATAGTGTGTGTGTGTGTGTGTTCTGTCATAAACACTGACCTTGTCGGGACCAGTAGAGACCAAAACCTGGTCCTCATGAGGCAGAACCTCATTTATGAGGAAGTGGTTTAGTTTAGGAATAAGATTTGAATTGTGGTTATGGTGAAGGTTAGTATTAGTCGTTAACTGGTTATGGTTATGGTTAGTGTTAGTCGTTAACTGGTTATGGGTAAGGGTTAGTGTTAGTCGTTAACTGGTTATGGTTATGGTTAGTGTTAGTCGTTAACTGGTTATGGTTAGTGTTGATGTTAACTGGTTATGGGTAAGGGTTAGTATTAGTCGTTAACTGGTTATGGTTATGGTTAGTGTTAGTCGTTAACTGGTTATGGTGAAGGCTAGTGATGAGACTTTGTTTAGTCTTTTTAAATGAATGGACATCAATGCAGAGTCCTGTCTGTCTGTGTGTGTGTGTGTGTGTGTCTGTGTCTCTGTGTCTCTGTGTGAGTGTGTGTGTGTGTGTGTGTGTGTGTGTGTGTGTTTTGTGTGTGTGTCTCTGTGTGTGTGTCTCTGTGTGTGTGTTTGTGTGTGTGTCTCTGTGTGTGTGTGTCCTCAGACCCTGGTGTGTATGATGAGATCATGCAGCCTGTCCTTCACTCTGGGTTCCTGTTTAAATCTGGTTCGGTCGGCAGAGGAACACTGAGCAGGAAAAGCAGATCCGGTAAGACGAGGTCTTTAAAGGCCTCGTGAGTCAGACGTGGTCCTCTGTGAGTGGACGAGGTCTGAAGAACGCGTCTCCTCTCAGACTTTCAGAAGTTCTGGTGCTCGGTGGATCGCGCGCTGCTTCTGTACGAGTCGGAGCGATCAGCTGATCCCTGCGCTCACATCGACGCCAAAGACATCGTGTGTTTGGGCGTCAGTCGACCCGACGCCGCCGCCAACAACAACAACAACGGATTCATCGACAGGTGAAGGCGGAGCTAATGTGCTTCACTGCATTGTTTCATCAGTTATTCGTGAGGTAACAGGCTCCTCCCCCACAGGTTCCGTTACACCTTTGAACTGTATCTGAAGTCCGAGAAGGTGCAGCAGTTCGGCGTGGAGACGGCGGACGCTCTGCAGCGCTGGACCAGAGCCGTCGGGACGGTGAGACTCACACGTCTCACATCAACCGTTCTTATTCTTTCACATTAAACAAAGTCTCGTCGTTGTCTGACCACCAGGCGGCGACACCTCTCAGCTGTCACTGTCTGCTGACCCGGGAGTTCGAGCGGGTCGGACTCCTGCGGTACCGGGCCATGCTGGACCCTCAGCAGTGGAAGGACGCCTACTTTGTCCTGCAGAAGTCCAACCTCTTCATCTGTCCTCAAACCGACGGCGTGGCAGAAGACATCATCAACCTGAACCGCCTGCAGGAGCTGAGTCAGTGTCCCACACAGTCCCAGTACTGATCCAGGTCCAGGTTCTTGTCCTGGTACTGGTTTTGGTCTAGATGAACGTGGGTGTGTTTGTGTTGCAGGTATTGCATCAGAGATGGAGAACCATGAGAAGAAGGACGTCCTGGTGTTGGTGGAGAAAGGAAGGTGAGAGGACAAGAGTCTGTCCAGCGCTGGTCTTCTTCTTTTGCTTGTCTTCATGGTTTGGTGTGGTCTTTCCGTCAGGACGCTCCACCTGCAGGGCGTCGGCCGCGCAGACTTCACTCTGTGGTACTCGGACATCCAGCGAGCAGCCGGCGGGAAAGGAAACACGCTGAGGGAGCAACAGCTGAGCAGGAACGACATCCCCATCATCGTGGACAGCTGCATGTCCTTCATCACGCAGTATGGTGAGGAAGACCAGCCCGAGGACCGCACACCTCCCATGCTTTATGTTGCTGAGTCCTGGTCCTGGTTCTTCCACAGGTCTGGGTCATGAAGGGATCTACAGGAAGAACGGGGCCAAGTCCAGGATCAAACTGCTGATGGACGAGTTTCGCAAAGACGCTCGCAACGTCAAACTGCGGATCGGAGACCACTTCATCGAGGACGTGACGGACGTCCTGAAGAGGTTCTTCAGAGAGATCGACGACCCTATCTTCATGGCCGACCTCCACCCACTGTGGCAGCAGGCTGCTAGTGAGTCTGAGTCTGAGTGTGAGATCAGGAGGTGTACTTAGAAACATGAAGTGGTTTTATGGTCAAAAAGCTCCTCGTGTCTCATGCTAAACGACAAAACAAGCACACATCGACAGTTATATATGTATTTCCGTATGAAGTTTGGTGCTGTGTCCTGCTTTATATAGAAGAAGAAGAAGAAGAAGAAGAAGATCACTTCATCTACAACTAGAGCGCTGGTTGTAGCAGCTACAACCAGAGTAGTTCTTCTTCTTCTATGGTTGAAAGTATGTCACCGGATGTGCCCGGACTCGAGTGCCCGGACTAGGAGGCGCTGCTGTTTAGAGGAGTGGTGAAATTCACCAGTGACGTAACTAGTCGACAGAAGTGCCGTCCCGCTTCGTAGAGCTCAGGAAAACCATCAAACCTGCGCTCTCAGCAGTGTCTGAACGGATTGTTCTGGACTTTGAGAGCTTGATAAACGAGGTCATGACGCAGACACACACACAGATTCCGGGCTATGACCTCTTTGAAGGGATGATGTGAAAAACTGTATCATCTGCATATATATGAAGCTGTGGCGTTCCTCTGGGTTCTGTCCTCGGTCCACACTTGTTCTTATTATTTGATGCATGCTATCTATAAAGATGATAACAATAATAATAATAATCATGATGATGATAGTAATAATAATAATAATAACAATAATAATGATAATAATGATGATGATGATGATGATAGTAATAATGATGTTGATAAGAATAAAGATCTCTAGGAGAATAACTTGTAATCTGCAGAGACCCCTCAGAAGGTTCACAGGTTGGACCGTTACAAGGAAATAATCCGAAGTCTTCCTCGAGTCAACAGGACGACTCTGACTGCTCTCGTGGGTCACCTGTTCAGGTGAGGCCACACCCACACAGACCTGTGGCTGCTCACAGCAGCAGCAGCAGCGGTTGTCATAGTAACGGCTGTTGTTTGTCGTTGTCAGGGTGCAGAAATGTGCAGACCTGAACCAGATGTGCACCAAGAACCTGTCGCTGCTCTTCGCTCCCAGTCTCTTCCAGACGGACGGCAAAGGAGAACATGAGGTGAAGATCGTCGAGGATCTGATCGACAACTACCTGTACGTCTTCGATGTGAGTACATCTCCCAGGTAACCGGGTAACCTGGTAACCTGTAACCACGCCCACACTTCCTGTGTGTTATTCATAAAAAGGCTCAGGTGGTATCGACTTGTTTCAGATCGATGAGGAGCATCAGACTCAGATCGAGCTGGAAATCAGCCTCATCACCACATGGAAGGACACGCAGGTAACCATCAATACAGACACTGATCGATCAGTGATCGATCAGTGATCGATCACTGATCGATGGAGTGTGTGTGCAGTTGTCTCAGGCTGGAGATCTGATCATCGAAGTTTATCTGGAAATGAAGATTCCAGATTGTTGCATCACACTGAAGGTGAGTCTGTTAGCGAGGCTAGTATCGTTACCATGGTTACTGAAGGAGGAGCATGTTCAGGTGTGAGCTATGACCTCTGACCCCTGCAGGTGTCCCCCACCATGTGTGCTGAAGAACTGACCAATCAGGTTCTTTACATGAGGAACGTCCCTGCTGGAGACAAAGACATCTGGATGACGTTTGAGGCCATTGAAGATGGACAGCTGGGTGAGACAGAGACACCTGTCTGTCTCTCTGACACACCTGTCTGTTTGTCTCTCTGACACACCCGTCTCTCTCTCCCTCTGACAGAGCGTCCTTTACATCCTAAAGAGAAGGTCCTGGAGCAGGCTTTTTTGACTGATTTTGGAACATACTAAAGTATGACTTTTTCGTCTCATTTTGGAAGAAATACTAAAGTATGACTTTTTGACTGATTTTGGACTACATACTAAAGTATGACTTTTTGACTGATTTTGGACGACATACTAAAGTATGATTTTTTTGACTGATTTTGGATGACATACTAAAGTATGATTTTTTTGACTGATTTTGGAAGACATAGTATACTATGACTTTTTTGACCGATTTTGGACATCATACTAAAGTATGAATTTTTTGACTTATTTTGGACGACATCCTAAAGTATGACTTTTTTGACTCATTTTGGACAACATACTAAAGTATGACTTTTTTGACTGATTTTGACCCATATACTTCAATCCCATGAGACTTTTTGACTGATTTTGGATAACATACTAACCTCCATGACTTTTTGACTATTTTTGATCTACACATACTAACCTATGACTTTTTTGAGCGATTTTGGACGACATGCTATAATATGACTTTTTTGTCACATTTTTGACGACATGCTATACTACGACTTTTTTGTAACATTTTGGACGACATACTATACTATGACTTTTTTGTCACATTTTGTACGACATACTATATTTTGACTTTTTTGTCACATTTTGGATGACATACTATATTATGACTTTTTTGTCATATTTTGGATGACATACTATACATTGACTTTTTTGTGCAATTTTGGACGACATAGTATACTCTGACTTTTTTGTCACATTTTGGACGATATACTATGACTTTTTGTCACATTTTGACGACATACTATACTATGACTTTTTGTCACATTTTGGACGACATACTATACTATGACTTTTGTCACATTTTGGACACATTTTCTATGACTTTTTGTCACATTTTGGACGACATTTTCTATGACTTTTTTGTCACATTTTGTACGACATACTATACTATGACTTTTTTGTCACATTTTGGACGACACACAATAAAAAGGTAGTTCACAATTCGACAAAAAAGTCATTGGAGTCATAGAATTTTCTAATTAATAAATAATATTTCTTTTGGTCTGTTTGTTTCTGTTTTCTTGTAGTTTTTGACGTCTACAGGAAACTCTGTGGCTCTGACATCGAGGACAGCATTAAAGGGGAGACAATCGGGAATTTAGAGAACTTACTGCTTGCTGTTGGTAAGACACATGAGTTTGATCACAAATAAGACACAAAGACAAACTTGAGTTTCTCTCTCTGATGAAAAATATGTATAGCATGAAATCTTGACAGAAAACAAATATCTGCACTAATGAGACAACTCTTGTTTGCTTTCCTCCACAGCAAAATGCGCCAGAAGTGTCCCAGAATATTTTGCTGAAAGCCTTTACAGATCCATGAGGGTTAGTAACTTTCCTTTTCAACACAGTTTTACAGTACATTGTTTGATAAAATAATTGATAATAGACTCAAATTTGGCCATGACATAGGAATAATACGACAGAGTATTAGGGAAGGAGACTGAACAAAGTAAAATGAGTCTTTTGAGAATAAAGTTCTGATTATTATTCAAGCAAACTCGTAGATAATCAGCTGCAGTGAAGATGAGGAACACAGAGCATTTTGCGTCATAGTTATATCTTGGTTTCAGCTTCACAAATACCAGGAAATACTTCTTGTATCTTTCGCATCTAAAAGCATCACATTATCATCAGCACCAAGACTTTTGTGACGGAGATCGCGAAAGAAACTGGTTTGAAAAGAAATAATCACACAGACTTGGAGGAAATCATCTCTCATGGTGGAGGAGATGGCAGCTGGTAGCTGGTTACATCCGCGTTCTGCTGCTATTTATTATTATTAATAATACATTCATTAAATAATGATACAAAAAACATAATATTCTGATTTTCTATGACTTTATCCTTGAAAGAAATGAAATTTTCCATAATGTTATGTATAACGTGCATGGGTTCTACTATATATACTGTACATACAGCTGTCGCTCTCGTACAGAGTAAACAAAGCTGCAGTGAAGGACAGAGATAGTATGATTTAATTTCATTTTAATCTGGGAATGAGCTACTATTATAATTTAAAAAAAAAAAAAAAAACCGTGGCACTACAAGGAATCATCATTATCACTGAGAGGCATTTGGATTTACACCAGTTTTGCCATTCACTCATTCATATTTATCTCTCATCACTCATCTTTCATGGACACATCAGCATGTAGACAAGCAGAGCAAGGAATCAAACCCACAGCCTTTGAGTTGAAAGAGAACTCACCCTTCCAACGAGCCACTGGCAGCCCCAGCAGATTAATGAGAGGCAGGCTTCTTTACTGACGGTTTGGATTTCATTGCTGTGACCGTGCAGTTCCAGGTGGATGTTTACGTCAATGTAAACAATGCAACTCAATTCATCCCAAAATTGTCTTAGAGGGAACCTAGAATTAATATTTAGTTCTCACAAAAAAAAACAAAAAAAGACCTGGAGTTTGCTGGTCTAAATCTGCATTTTTCCATGACCGCGTCACAAATCTCCAAGTCCGCCGCTTCTTGCTGTGATCACGAATAATAATATGGGAAACTGAAACAACTTCCTGGTTTCCTTAAATGTGCTGAACACAGTTATGAGTAGATTAACACTGTGTCTGTGCTCATAGAGCCGATTCAAGTGATTTAGAGTCATAACATCACTGGGATTAATTCAGCATGATGAAAGAAAATGACTATTTAGTCATCTCCATTTAAACGACTGCGTTACAACTCTGTAAAACGGGTTTTTATTTCACTTCTGTTTGCAGCGCGCGGGGACTGACGACGACGCCCTGATGAGGATCATGGTGTCCAGGAGTGAGGTGGACATGCTGGACATCAGAGCCTGTTTCAAGAAGACGTACGGACAGTCTCTGTACACCACCGTCCAGGTACGACTCACGAGCATTAAACATAATCTGAGCCTGGGGGGGTGATAACCTGTGACAGAGTGAAGCTCAGTGATTTACGTTAAACACCTTGTTCAGACTCTCGCTCGCTGAAGTGAATTCATCTGCTCTCCTGGGGCCAGATGTTCCCACAGAGAAGATGGATTACAGTCCCTCAAAGACAAAATCCCTGAATAGATAAAAAAAAAACCCAGATGCAGTAAAATGTCGTTATATTAGATCTATTTTTTTTACAGGTTTAGTAGATTTCAAACCTTGTTTTTTTACCTCTACTTAAACTAAATGACACTATTTTCTTTCTTTTTTTTCTGTAAATTTCCATGGAAAATTTAGTTTAGGGATTTTGGAAATAATCCAAATTGGAAACTTTCCACGGGAAATTTTGGAATTAATGGGAATGAATGAGAATTAACTGGAAATTTGGGATAATTCGCCTTGATATTGTACAGGTGTACCTAATAAAGTGGACGGTGAGTGTCGACACAGAACAAACAGTAAATCTCTGAGCGTTGATGGGCAGTAAATTAGCTGTATTAACACAGCTGGTTTGTTATGAAGTGCTGCTTCGACTGTTAGGGATTCATGGACCATTCTGCACATTTGGTCTGAGTTGTTGTTGTTGGCACACACGTATGTCTCCTTTTCTTCTCTTTGCTGATCTTGTTTCGCAAATTTAACATGACTTTAAACTATAACGTTGGAGATTACAACGGGGTATTAAGGCCAAACGAACCTTTCGAGAATAAAGTCGTAACATTATGAGAATAAAGTTGTACAATTATGAGAATAAAGTCGTAAAATTATGAGAATTAAGTCGTACAATTATGAGAATAAAGTCGTAAAATTATGAGAATAAAGTTGTAATCTTTTGAGAATAAAATCGTAATTAAATTGTAAGATTATGAGAATAAAGTCATAATCTTTCCAGAATGAAGTCAAAACATTATGAGTAAAATCGTAATATTACGAGAATAAAGTTGGAATCTTTAGGGAGTAAAGTCTTAATATTACGAGAGTAAAGTCGTAATCTTTCGAGAATAAAGTCGGAATCTTTCAAGAATAAAGTTCGTAAAATTATGAGTAAAGTCGTAATATTACGAGAGTTAAGTCATAATCTTTCGAGAATAAAGTCAAACACTACATATTACATAAAAGAAACAAACTAAAACTAACAAAAACATTTCCAAAACTTGTGAATGTTATGACAAATAAAAATCCTGATTCTGTCTGCTGTGTTTTGGCAGGAGGACACGAGTGGAGACTACCAGAAGGCTTTACTCTACCTCTGTGGTGGCAATGATTAATGTTGTTGGGCAGCAGTGAACAACGAGGCGCTGTGAGACACATGCGCAGTCTTTTTCATTCACTTATTTCTAACTTTACATTGTGATTTTGACTTAGTTACTTATTTATAAAGAATAGATTGAGTGGAGCTGTCATTTTTGTCTCATGTTGAATATTATTTCATCAAAACTGTCTAATAAAATAAACAGTCTGATTTCTGCATTGTTTGAAATAAGTTAAATGGGTTTTTTTTGCATTTCACTCGTATTCACTGAATTCCTTGCCTGATGTAAACATTATGGCCAGTTGTTTACATCGTGCTCACGCTGTGTGTTAAACGCTGCTGAGAAAATACAATAAAGAATTATTGAGCACGTAGTCACACGCCAGCTCTCATTAATTACCAATGAACTGCTGATCCCGACTAAATTGCCGTACGGCTGTCGGTGATCAATAAGTAATGGGACGCCATTAGACATTTGCTGACTCATATAAAGACATCCACCAAACCACGGTGGGAACTGGTGTCAAACAAATTGCATTCTCGGATAAGTGGAAGGGAAGTGACCTCGCTTGGTTGAAGTTGCACCACAAGGTGGCAGCAAAGTTTATAATGAACACGGGTTTCCGTAGTGGAGGCTACGAGCACATACAACAAAGAGTCAAATATAGAAAACAAATGAAGCTCTGTCACTGATCTGTGAACATTAACAAAATCTAGATATATAAATATCAATATAAGCTTTAAAAACCAAAGTCATTAAACTGGTCTTTAATTCAATGTCAGTATCTCCACACTGCTTTAATCGTTCCTTTAAGTCCACACGGTCACATCATTTCTGTTACATTTGAAGATATTGTTGATGAACAATAATGAACATAGATACTGTGAAGTCTCCTCAGCGTGAAGTCTGCCTCACAAATATTCTATGGAAACACAATTACTACGTATCTTGATAATCCCTGAAGTGCATTTTTCCTGAGGTGTGCAGAGTTTCCTCGGGTGTGGTGCGAGTAAGTTTACGCCCAAAGCAGTTCTTACAAATGTTGCAAGGCCTTTTATGAGTTATTTTGTGCTTTATCAAATTATACCTTAGAATGAACAACTTTCAAAGGAATATCACTAGTGTGAGGTTTTTTTGTGAGTTAACAAACATGAACGTCTCTTAAAACACTTTCCACACGTGTCACAGGAATATGGCTTCTCAGCTGAGTGACTTTTTTCATGGACTCTCAAATATGAACTTTGCTTAAAACACTTTCCACATGTTTTACACGAATATGGCCTCTCAACTGTGTGAATTCTCTGATGGAGTCTCAAACTCCAACGGTGTCTAAAACACTTTCCACACGTTTCACAGGAATATGGCTTCTCAACTGAGTGACCTTTCTCATGGACTCTCAAATACGAACTTTGCGTAAAACACTTTCCACATTCTTTACACGAATATGGTCTCTCACCAGTGTGAATTCTCTGGTGCAGGCGCAAACTCCAACTTTGTTTAAAACACTTTCCACATGTTTGACAGGAAAATGGTTTGTCACCTGTGTGAGTTCTTTCATGGACTACCAAATGTGAACTTTGATTAAAACACTTTCCACACGTTACACAGGAAAATGGTTTGTCACCTGTGTGCATTCTTTCATGGACTATCAAATATGAGTTTTGATTAAAGGACTTTCCACATGTTTTACAGGAATATGGCTTCTCACCTGTGTGAGTTCTTTCATGGACCATCAAATGCGAACTTTGACTAAAACACTTTCCACATGTTTCACAGGAATAAGGCTTCTCACCTGTGTGAGTTCTCATGTGAAAAATCAATTTCAATTTGGTTCTAAAACGTTTAGCACATGTCGTGCAAGGAAATGGTTTCTCTCCTGTGTGGACTCTCATATGCAGAACAAGTTTAGACTCATAAGCAAATCTTTTTCCACAAGGATCACATTTTAAAGACTTTTTACCAATCTTTGATGTGTGACAGTTGTCTACTTTGTTCCTGTCATTTCTCTTGCGTGACTTTGACTCAGCTTTTCTATTAGACACAGTGTCAACATGGTTACTTCCTGTCTGAACTTGACTCTCAGCTACAGGCGAGCTGTGAGAGAGGAGCTGATGGTCACTGTCTGATTCTGCTTGTGCCATGTGATCACCTTCTTCATTATCAGGGGTCAACAATGATGCATCAGCCTCCTGCGTCAGTTCAAGCTGTTCACGTTCATGAACGGTGGCGATTTCCTCCTGCTCTTCTTTCATCAGAGACTCTGGTTCTTCTTGGTCCAGACTGGCATTCCTCTCCTGGTTAGAGAGCTGCTGTTTAGCGAGAACCTCGACCTCTTTACAGACGTGCTGCTGTGGAAGCTCTACAGACACAAACAACAACAACAACAACAACAATTTAACGATAAAACAATTGAGGTGTAGTTTCAACAATTAAAACAACTATGATAAAGGGAATAACATCACCATTAACAAGAGCTGGACGAGCACATACAGAAATAGTGGGAAGAACACAAACTAGCACTTTATGCTGATGATATAATCGCGTTTATTTCACATCTTAGTAAAAAGCATCCCGTCCAGTTAATCATTATCATTTGGTGGCATCTCAGAATATACAATCAACAACAAGACCACCTTGGTTTTTACAACTCGATGAGAAAAGAGGTGGAAAATCTAATTAGTGAAGCTCTCCAATTCAAAGTGGTAGATCAGTTTACTTACTTGGAAATAGAAATTAGGTCAAAATTAGATTTATAACTATGAACCCATGGTAGAGGACACAACAGTATCAGTCAATAGTTAAGATAATGTATCTATTCCAGAATAATCCATTGCCACCAGCTGAAGTTTTGATTCAGAAAATTCAAAAGTTATTTAATGGTTATTTACTTAAGTACTACATGTTGGATTTTTGTTTTTATTGCAATTAATTGTCTTCATTGTATCTAGTCGTGGTGAAAAACAGAAGCCAAATTCTGGCTGTACAGACCTGTCCTGTGTAACTTTATTACAGGGCCCCACTTCACATGGAACAGTCTGCGCTGCGGATCCACATCCTCCTCGTGTTCAATGATGTTTTTCTCCACATGGCGACTTCCCGTCTGATCTTGACTCTCAGCTACAGCAGAGCTGTGAGAGATGAGCTGGTGGTCACTGTGTGGTTCTGCTTCCACAGGATAACTTTCCTCATGATCAGGAGTCAACACTGATGCATCAGCCTCCTGCTTCACTTCAACTTGTTCTCCCTCGTGACCGGTGCAGATTGCCTCCTGCTCCTCTTTAATCTGTAGAGACTCTGGTTCCTCTTGGTCCAGACTGAAGTTCCTCTCCTGGTTACAGAGCTGCTGCTCTGTGAGAAGCTCCTCCTCTTTAGAGACATGCTGCTGTGGAAGCTCTGCAGACACAGAGAGCTACATTACAACATGACCATTTTAGTCCAAAGGGTGGAAGATGTGAGCTCTGTTGAGGACATGGAGACCAGTTTGGGACCAGTCTTACCTTCAAAGGTCATGTGAACTTTACAAAGTTAAGACTCTGGAGAGTTTACAGGTCCATACTTAATCCTCATTTTAAACATTGTGTCTGAACTGTACATTTACAGGCTGTTAATAAACCAAAATGTTCTTTCACAATAGTAATGCAGCTCAGTGTTAAAGTTAAAGATTAACATTAACTCAATGTACTTTCTCTAAAGACAACACTTTACATTTAGTTTCTAGTATTCTATGCACTTCATTCTACTGATTTAAATGTTATGTTTACATTTTTTTTATTTTCGGTTTGGTCAAAACCTTGTGAATATGAAATGATTTAAAACTTCTTTTCTACAATTTATTAGAGCTGCAACTAACTATTATTTTCATAATCAATGAATCTGTCAACTATTTTCACGAGTAATCGTTTGGTCCAAAATTGACAGAAAACGTTAAAAAAATATCGATCAGTGTTTGAAAATCCATCTCGTTTTGTCCACAAACCAAAATGATTCCGTTTTTAATGATTCCTTTGTTTTATGAAGCAAAGAAACTAAGACTATATTAACTTTTAAGACGCTGAAACAATCAAAACTTATAATACTGAAAAAAGCTTCAAACCGATTCATTTAGTAATCAATTAATAATCGGTTAATCGAATAATTGTTCAGCTCTACAATTAATATCTTCATGTTTTGTTCTCTCCGTTTAGTAAAATGACTTAAACTATTGTTATGTGGATGGAGAAAGCACAGTGAAATTAGACACTTTTACATTACTTTACTAATTAAAAGACCATTGTGGTTTTTACTGACCTATTCGTTGTAACTTTACTCGAGGTTTACAGACGATCTCCAACTGTCTGCGCTGACGATTCGCTTCGTCCTCGTACTCGACGATCGTTTGTTCGAAGGCTCTGAATATTTCTTCCGCAGCAGCAGTTAGTCGCTCGGCGATTAAATCGCTCAAATGCTGACGCGAATACATCGCTGCTCGGTCAACAACTGGAATATTTACCCGCGACACACGAACACATCAGCGTGTTTCCACTTTGTATGTTCGCGTGGAGAGTACGGAGATAGCGCTGCTATGCTATACTAGCTTCCGTTTGACTTCCGCCACCGCCGCCGCTAATCCGGAAGTAAAACAATAAAAAGCGGAAGTAATCCAACAGTACGTATTATGTGTTTACGTACATGTAGATATGTATTTATATGGACCAATTCCATATATATAAATATATACACAAATAAATAGTCAGATATGAACATAAATACTTTTTGCTTTTTTGTTTTTTAGGCCTGTAATGTTGGTGTCATAGTGGATAATTTCTTTCTCAACATTGGGTTTGCGGTCCATCCATTTCATGGATTCATTTGCACACGAGAATGTACGTTTAACTTAGTGTAGTTTATGTTTGCAGAATGGCTTTGGAGAGTCTGTTCGATCAGGATAACAGAATATTATCTTCAAAATCGAATTATATTATGATAATCAAGTGCCATTAGTTGTTAAAATCGGCCTTCAGTTCAAGATTTAATACAAATCGGCCTGACTAATTGTCATGTTATTGATTCTTGAAATACACCTGTTACACAACCATCCCTGGTCTCTATCTTCTCTCCATTCCATTTTTCTTTTCTCCCACCTCTCCTTCACTAACCCCCTTCCCTTTCCCCCTCCTTTCTCTCCTCTCTCCTACCCCATCCAGCTATAAGAACTGTAACCTTACGATGTAAAGTGCCTTGAGATTATGCATGTTATGAATCAGTGCTATATCCATAAAATTGAATTGAACAAATAGCCATATACACTAGTTTTGACATGGATTGTGTTTTAATGGTTTCAATGATGTGTTCACTGAATGTAAATATGAGCCCCTGGACACAAGATCTATGTCTTTAAATAAACACTTTAAAGAATCCAGGTGAATTTTCCAACAACATCAGTATTATTTTGCAGGGTTTTTTGTTGGTTGTTACTAATCAATACAAGCATGATTCAGCGCTTATGTAGCCAGTGGCTGTGAACTCTGTGGGTCATAAATCACTCGCTGTGCTGGATGCTCACTTCCACTGCGGGAAGATGCTGTGAAAGAGCCTGCAGTGTCACATTAAACCCACCAAAAAAGAAGAAGAAATTATTTTTCCACTTCAGTGATTTTTCTTGACTCTCAGCTCTAATTTTATTGTTTACTCGTCTCTCTTTCGAAGAAGGGGCTTTCAAGTTGTTTGTCAGTGTGGGCCACTCGTAGCTGCACCCAGAGAACTGGAGGAGGGCAGAGTTTTCTTTGGTCACAACCCACTACACACACTCATCATTATCATTTCATGCTAACAATGCCATATTTGTGTTGTTTTGTTAAATCCCATCATTTCTCTGTAATCTAAGTAAAGCTCTTTATGACCCAAACACCCATTCACACACACACACATGCAGACGTATTCATACCAGTGTGTAATCTGGATTGTTTGCACACACACACACACACACACACTGTGCCAAATCTCCTTAGTATCATTGGTGCCTGGTTGTGTTTTCCATAGTCTCCGCTTGAACAAGGCCCACATCTCTCAGCCAATCAGGAGCCACAGGCAGTCAGGCCACTCGTGAGACCACACACACACACCATCCATCCTCACCACGGGCGTCTCAGGAAGGATGTGTTGGCTCTGCAAACAAAGGGGGAATGATGAGATTTAAGCAAACACCTAAATCACACAGGATTTAAAGAGCTGTGAAGCCAAAAAGTATAGAAAGCACGCGAGGGAGCCGAGGACTGGGGAAAGTTCTTGATCGTTATTGACCGAGATAGACGATTGTCAATATGTTACACACGTGCAGTAAAAATGCCACTTCTGTAAGGTATGAAAAATGTCACAAAAAACAAAACATCATCGTATACTAAGGCTCATGACATGTCGCAAAAACGTGACATGAAATGTGATATGTTCCAATAAATGTTGCAAAACTTGTACAGGAAAGCATACAAATGTATGCAACCAAAACATTAAAATTGTCCCAAAAATAGATAATAACGCATAAAGAATATCATCATATAGTATATTAACATATTATATATACATCATTAGGCATTAAAAGGTGATAAAAACATAATTGTATGATAAGGAATCAAAAATGGTATAATTAGGCACAAAAAAACATACAAGGCAGAAAAATTTCACCAAAACATCATGAGGCAAGAAAATTTGTATGAGTGGGACGAATTAGGGTCTCAAAAACATCATACGGTATTGAAATGTGACAAAATAACATGAATAATGTTGCAGAAGAATTATTATAAGGCATAAAAAATGTGAAACAAAAAAGTCGTAGTATAATTAGGCATGAAAAATGTCACGATAAGGCACAAAAAATGTTGCAAAATGTCATCATAATAAGGCTGGAATAGGGTCTCAAAAACATCAGTAAAGGCATTAAAATGTGATAAACACATCATCACATACAAAAGGTCATCTTAGTACAATAAGCCATGGAATAGTCACAAAAACATCATAAGGCACAAAATATGTAGAAAAGCATGAAAGAACCTTCGGCATTAGAAATGTCACGTAAACATTGTAGAATAAGGCATGAAAAATGTCTCAAAATGTCACATTCAAGGATCGTACGGCATTAAAATGTGACAAAAACATCATTGTTAGAATAATGCATGAAAACAATGATCAAAACATCACAGGAAAGTAAAATAAAGCATGTTTGTATAAAACCAGATATGGATGTATATTAATGTAATTACTGTGATTGCACTGAATCTCTGATGATGACAGATCTTTCACACACACACACACACACACACTGTGTTTGATGCATTTATCTGGACTCGTGTGCGACACATGTCGTCCTCTCGGTGTTAAAATGAATGCAGTGTGGACTAACAGCAGGTCACTGAAGGCCTTTTCACTGGGCGTCGTTAGTATTGTGATGGAGCAGAGTATTGACAGCAGAGCACAGTCGCGGGTCCTGGTGGGCGCTCACTGAAATGGACCGGGGTCAAAACTTTCCATTTGTCGACATCATAATAACATCTTTATCATATTTAGAGTGTTATTACATTTCTATTTGTTTTGCGAGTCCTCCACAGCTCGGTTATTTGAGGTGACTCCGTCGTATGATTATGTGTGTAACAAGTTTGAGAATTCAGAAAGGACAGGTGGTATTTTAATGCTTTCACAGGAGCTGCGTTACTGAGCTTAAATGGTGCAGCTCGTCTTTTTCAGCAGCTGCCGTTGTAAAAGTCTTGCTTGAAGGAATTCTCCTCCCTAAACGTACACTCGCGGTGATTTTATTTTTCTTGCGACCGCCCTCTAATTTGCTTTCAGTTGCAGCCACATTGCTTCATTCTGCTTTCCCAGAATGCAACCTGCTGAGAGTGTGAGTTTGATGGATTTCAGCTGCGTGTGATACATTAGGTTACAGCAGGAGATGAAGCTCAAATCATCAACAAGAGAAGAAGGAGAAGAGAAGAGTCGTTCTCCCTTCAGGCTGCTCTGACGATGGGGGGATGTTACTGATCTCTTCTTTGTGACATTTATTTGGTTTAGTTTCAAATTTTTCAAGGAAACCTAAAGAACAAAAGCAACAAAAACAACGTCTGCTTTATTAACATTTGAAAAGTCTTAGGCTCACATGCTTCAGTGCGTGGTAACAATGAGACGTTTTAAATGATGAGTCCAAGTTTCTACTTGAATTTGTGACATTTAGAAAGAAGTTTGTGCAAAATGAAGGATTAAAAATACATCCAAAATCTGAATATAGCCACTGCGGTCATCACTAAATGTGTGTGTGTTCCTTTAAGAGCACCAGTGTGTGACGAGTGACCTGCTGTGACAACATATTGTCTCACTTTGAGACTGATTTCTGCTTTTAACTACCAGGACTACTAATCTACTGGAAATACACTCACAGCCCCTCACCCCCTATCTATCTATCTATCTATCTATCTATCTATCTATCTATCTATCTATCTATCTATCTATCTATCTATCTATCTATCTACCTATCTATCTATCTATCCATATCTATCTGTTCTAACTTTTTCTAACTTTCTCTTTAATGCCAAAAAATCACTTGCAAAATTGCCAAAATCACACTTATTGACCTCCAAGAACATCAGGTGAGGTGCAGGTCGATACAATCTGCCCAGGGGCAGAACAATCATCATTTATTCTTGCAGCTATCAGCATTCTTAATGGATGTGATTCTACGTTATTTGTTTCCTGAGATGATGATTCCTGTGGCAATAATAATATTAATGTGAATACTGGTTGTAACCCTAATTGACCCTCGGGGATAATACAGCCACCACAGCGTTGATCTGAAACGTCACTGCGGATGAATTTACATCCACGCAAAATGATTAAACTTTTCATTCCACTGCTTCATCGACTCGCACAAAGCGCTCATGTAGTTCAAGTGTGGAAATCTCCCACTGATCAGGCGAGAAAACGCTGAAAACATGAAATCCCCGCTGCCCTTTGACTTTGATTTTGCAAGTGGAGCATGTGAAGGTTTTTACAGTTTCACACTGAGAGTGTGGATTCAGAGACTCTGTGCCAAAGTATGCAGGCTAATGCGTTCTAAGAAGCGCACACACACACACACACACACACACACACACACGCTCTCTGGTTACATTTCTGAGTCAATACCCAGCATGACCGCTGTCTAATCATCCAGCAAATACCTTTTTCAGCAGGAGTGAGTGTGTGTGCACATGTTTGGAGAAGGGTTTCCATATATACACAGCAAACACACAGTTTAAATGTAAAAGTGCCGTAAATAATGCTGCTTTGACTTTTATTGACCTTTTTATTCTGTTAATATCTCTTGGAAATCACTTGTATTTACTTTTAATCAATTTTAAGCAATTTGTGTGGTTCATGCTGTCTTTTCTTTCAATTTTTGGGGCAACTTTCAAAAAGATCCAAAAGCATTCAGAGGGGGAACGATTTACTTCAACAGGCTCATATAAAGTCTATAATAAAAAGGAGTTTAAATGTGAAAGAGCTTTTTTCTTTAACAATCATAATCCTGCACCATCGTGAAGAGGAGCGTGCAAAAACTCGACCAGGAGTGATTACAGTACTCTTCTGCCAACTTCCTGTTGGCATGTTGACATGTTTTGACAGCTGTAGCTGCAGGTGGAGGTGGGACTGTCTTCTTCTGAGCTTTACGGAGTCTGAAATGAGCTTCTGCGGCCGATCTCTTGCACATACCGGCCTTAATGAGAGCCTCACCGTCCTGGCACAGGCTTCTCTGCTTCTTCATCGCTCTGACTATCTGCCTCCAGTAAGTGCTCACATTGGACGCGTATTCAGGACAGAGGGACGGTTTGGCGACGTACTCACAGCTGAACCTCCTGCCTCCCTTCTTGCAGGTGGCACCGAGGACGAGGACATCGTCCCCCGTCGCTGCCCACGTACACTCAGACTTGTCCCGGGTGACCACATCCCCCTTGACGGGACGAGCAGAGACAGATTTGGGTTGACGGCCCAGCTTCAGCCCTGACGTGACCCTGTGTTGACCTCTGTCCCCCCCTCGTCCCCTTCGCCCCTGTCCCTTCTGACAGCTGCCCAACATCAGCTGATGGGAAACGCACGCCACGACCAGGAGGATGGTGATGTTGGTGAAGAAAGCCATAGAATCAGCAGATCAAAAAACCTGCGAGAGGATAAATTAGGATTTAGAATCACGAGAAAGAAAGAAACACCTGAGTTTCTGACAAGGTTTTTGTCCACAATTCAGAGACCTTCACATGTGTTTTGTCACTAAGTGGAAGATAAATTGGGACAAAAAGGAATAAATCAGAGGGAGCATGAGAACAAACAGTTACACTTCAATAAAAGATGTGAATAAATTAAATATAATAAAAGGCAGCGGCAGACAGAATTTTAAGCATTAAATCAAGAGACGGCCAAGGTCAAAGTAATCAGAGTAAAAGGTCAACATGATTATAATAATGACTTGAAGTTAAAGTTTAATAACATTGTGACTGCAACTGCAAGAAATGGCAAAAATCCTTCAGTCGAACATTTGACAAGAGAGTATTCAGACACCTCAAGTCAGAAAAATCTGAAATAGCTTCAATAAGTGACGAATAAGAGCCCTGCATTCACAATAACACTCAGAATATTTGGCATAACTGTGGTTTAAAGATGTCAAACGGGTGCAGTGTGACCAAAAAAAGTGAAATATTTAAGTATAAAGTAGCATAAGATTAAATATCTCAGTATCGCAGATTTGCATGGATTATACTTTCACTGTGCACACATGTAATTATATAATGTTTAAAATTTAAGTGACACCCAGGATAAGAGGTAAACTCATGACAATAACGGTGGAGAAAAAAGACTCACCTGAACAAGTCAGAGTAAAACTTCAGTTTTGTCCTCCTCACACCTGAGAGTTTAAAGTGTCCTCTACTGTAAATGCACAGCTGCAGGACTCTGCTGCAGGATCAGCCCTCCCACACACACACACATGCGCACGCACGCACGCGCACGCACACACACACGCGCACGCACACACACACACAGATCTGAGCTCGATTTAACTCCCTCTAAAGCCGTTCATTTGAACAATTCAATCACAAAGAAAGACAAAGACGTCCAAACTCATTTTTGAAACCATCATGAAACACTGGAACACTGTGATCCAGTTTTTCCAAACACACCATCGAGAGTTACATAGTCATTTAAATCAGTGAAATCGAGTCACTCACCGTTTCACCGTGCACGCTCCCGAGAGCAATTACTTTACTTTACTAAGTGTTAACGTGGATTTATGATGAATTATCACGACTCACTGGGAATCTGTCGTCTCAGACACAGACTGCTTCATGTTAACGTTTAAGGCGACTGGGTCTTTGGAGACGTTCACTGGACCATCTGGTGCTACAGTGTGTCAAATACACACACACACACAAAGACCTGATGTGTCCTGAAACATGCCAGATGTCCCTGCATGAGACAATGATCAGAAACATGAGGCGACAGGGACACCTAAAGGTTAAACACAGTATAGCAGATTATTGTTATCATATAAAACAGTAAATAAAGCACAGACTTGATGTTTTTAATAGATTGACTTCCTCATGTTCACGGAAGGATTATTGCTTTTATTTCTTAGATAAAAAAGGAAGTGCATGAAAATATGGGATTAATAGAGAATATTATCTTATCTATTATCTTTTTCAAATTTATGATACAGTATATTATACTGAAGAGGAAACCATATAAAAACTGTCCGAATTCTGAGAAGTCATTCACTGTTTTATAACTCATTTATTTACTTATTTGAGTATTTCAAACAAGCCTGCAAAGAAATGGTCACTGTTTTAAACCATAATTATGACAAATGTACTGTAATATTCAAGGTAACATATGTAGTGGTGTATTATATACATGGGAACAAACATAAAGACAAATATTATTAAACAGTTTGGTTTAATCCCTGTTTTTGTCTCACATGATTGACTGCAGTCCTGTCCACTCTACTCAGACGTGAGAAGACACTCGTCAGACATGTGATTCTGTGGAGACAAGAGAACATCTGGAGTAAAAAAAACATAGTATACAGGAAAGAGTCCACCAACAAGTATGTGAACCCTTTGGAATGTCCAGGTTTTCTGCATGAATTTGTCATGAAATTTGTCTTCTCTGTTCACAAGAATTAACAAACATGAACACAGTCCATAAACATTCTCAGTGGTGATGGCAAAAGCAAGTGAACCATTAAACTAATGACGTAAACAAAAGCTAACTGGTGTCCTGTCAGTATAATGACTTTGGAAGTGTTGGCTGGATAAAAACACTATTAAGCACATGTTTGCTAGACTACAAATTCATGCAGAAAACTAAAGGCATTCTAAAGAATTCACATTTTTCTTGCTACTGTAGCTAGAAAAAACACCCAGAGGATAAAAACCTGGCTGCTTAGTTTCCCACACACACCTCGATCTCACAAGACGAACAAAAAAATAACCTGAATCCTTGTCTGTGTTCAGATCATTTCAGAACCTACATTCCCGGAAAGGTTCATCCAAATCCATTCTTTGCTTTTCCACTTCAAACAAACAAAAACATAACCTCCCTGGTGGGTTTAATAAAACCTAACAAATACTGCATGTTATCAAAGAGGCCGTCTAACCTTTTTTTTATTATTTGTTCCGAAACAGCCCAACGAAGAAGGAGCAGATGCCTCGAAGTGACCTCCAACAGTACTGCCGAGCCACCTTCTTGGCGTCAGAGGTTGTGGAGTTGTTCTCTTCACACTCAGAGGGACGCGGGTGGATTCAGTGGCAGGGAAATTGAACTTGTGCATCCTGAGCTGCTGGTTTGAAGGACACGTACAAGAAGACCATCTGAGAGTCGTCCGTTGCCTTCCTGCACATGTGAGGTTTGATGTGTCTCGGCGCCTGGCAGGCGTCGTGGAGCTTCCTGAGGCCCCACATCATCTGGACAAAGTAGTGGTTTTTGTTGTAAGAGGCTCCCGACACGTACTCACACCAGTACGACTGCTTGGTGCTCTGGCACGACAGCCTCAGCCTGGTGTGTTCCCCCTGACCGGTGATGATCATGGTACACAAGTCATTAGCCTTGGTCTTGGATTTGATGGGATCATCCCAGATGCTTTGTCTCCTGCTGCCGTCGCTCTGAGCCTCTGCTGTGCAGACGCAGCAGGCGAGCAGCAGCAGCAGCAGTGGAGCGCTGGCCTGTGTCCACATGGTGTCAGATGGATGCTGAGTGCAAGAGGAGGAACGAGTAACTGCTGTGCAGCTGAGGGTCCCTCCTGCTATTTATTGGCTAAACAGGGAAAGAGGAAACTCACAGAAATCAGCTGTGGAAAACAAAGGTCACATGTCACAACCAGGCTCATGTTTACCTGTAGATACAGAACATTCTGTCACACATGGAGGCATTCCCAAAGAATGTACTGCAAACAACTGTTGACTGGTTTGTGCAGTCATGCACGCCACCATCGTACTTCTCCGTCACCACCGAATGTGTCTCCTAATTAAAAAAGAAAAATGGCATGTCTGGGAACATGAGCATCTCATGCTCTCGTGTCCAGGCCTGTTTTTAAAAGGCAGATGGAGCTCACAACTGTGCGGGGCGAGCCATCATTCCCCTGAAAAACACGCGCAGTATCACAGATGAATGTGAGCGGAGGGAACACGAACATGCTCGACCAAGTTTCAGCACGGTGCATTCGTGGTAATTATTTCATGTTACAGCTGAAAAACAGGAGGAAAGTACAGATTTAGCAGAAATAACTGGATCTGTGAAAGTATTGGTGCAAAACCTAATGTTTCTGCTTGGTTTAAAAAACAGTTTACAGTCCCATCCTTTGCTGTGCACCGAATTACTTGTTTCATTAGTGTTTGAAATCCCTTTCGATTGCAGCATTTTCAAGTGATGTGAGAATCTCATCTGCACATCTGTGCATAAAATTCACATGAATACAACTTTAATTCCCCCGATGGACTCATTTCAGTATGTGCAGCAGCTTGCAACATGGAATAAAACAACCAACAGAGGTCACCCATCGAGCTAGAGGATGGATTGCATATAAGGAAATGTAAAAGTTGTGCAACTTGTGAAAATCTTGGACAGCAAAAAAATCTGTTCCACATACAAAAGCCTATTTAGAAACAGCAATGAGTTGGCTTGTGGTTTTGTCGCTGGTGCTTATTCACGTGCTGTTCGGTGCTGGATAAAACCTCAGAAGACAGAAGTGATGGAAGAGGATAATCATCACCAAAACCCAGAGGTGTGAGCAGAAGAATGTGCAGTGTTGTGTTTTAAGATGCAAACAAACTCTCACATTGGACATTATTTGTTTTTGCAGCACCCTCACAATGTATCTTTACTTTTGGTTCCACAATCAAGCCTAAAAACACACGTTTCAATTTGAATAATTTCCATTTAATCTTTTATACTTTATAGCTTTACATTTTTGGCTTCCCACACCAATCACTCAAAAATGCTCATTTGGAACAAAATCATTTTCATAATGGCAGAAAATATCAGGCATTTTTTAAAGACCATATACAAAACAGAGAGGAGGCAGTGAAATTACAACAAACTAAAACGAACCCAAGTTTATTCACATTTTGTACACTCTTGGGGTTTTTTTTTTTCACCGCCACATAAATAGTTCCTCTTCAGTGGCTCCGTCGTTGCCCAACTGGAGGAACAAGCCTCATTTCAAACCAGTTACCACTGAGTATCTGTCCTGCTAGTATACGTCCAGTGTTCACACACATATGTAGTATTAATTATTAAGCACTTTGTAAAAAACATTTTTTGACATGGGTCACATCCAGACACTACAGCAGACAAAACACTGCTCACAAGTGCTTTGAAAAATATCCATCTTAACAATTAAACTAGTGGGAGAAAATCATGGTGAAACTGGTGAAAATGACAATCTTATGCAAATAGTGGGTGTTTTGAATTTACTTACAGAGCACGACGTTTAAAAGGCTTTGTCCAGAGAGTGGGTATATAGTTCTCTTTACTTCATAGAAATACTACTACAAGTAGTACAAGTAATGTCAACCACAGTCATTTCAACACCTATTTATGACCAAAAATATAATTCTTCAGAAAGAATTTATTAAAGCCTAAACTGTCTGGGGTTCATGAGATAGTTAGCTAGTTGCTACAGCTAGCTAGTATGTTGCTACAGCTAATTGGATAGCTACAGCAACAGGAGCTAACTAATTAGCTGTAGCAACTTTATTAGCCTGCTGTGGCTAAGCAGAACATGTATGGAAGTAAGGCTTAGAGGTATAAAACTTAAACCAATCAAAAAATAGTGTTAATGTGGCAGAATTATTGTAGTGAATTAGGTCAAACGTGGTCATAAGGAGGTGAAATGCTTCCACCATTATGTGTTCACATGCTAACAGTGTTGACTTAATACTTAAATCAGACTTTGATGCAGTGTTAAATGTGGGAAGATATTTGAAATCCTTCATTTTAATTGTTATGGACATTATTTCATCAGTCATGCAAACCATATCTATGTCATTCTTCTGTGTATATTTGATTGGCAGTGCTTTCCTGTACCGTCAACGGATTGTCTAGTCTTTTTTTACTACACTGACAGCATGTGTGAACCCAACCTGTTAACAAACAAGATTTCAGCAAACATGTCAGGCGACAGCCAAATAATTCAAACAAAACTGCCCTCGAATACATTCATTTGTTCCCTATGTATCCATAGCTACTGTGGGGGAGTTTGAAAAAGCAGAAACTAGCTCATGCTAACATTAAAAAAATAAACACGCGGCATGTTAGTCTATTAAACACCTGAGAACTAAAATTAAAATAATAATAATAATAAAAAAAAAAGATTTGGCTTCTGAACATAATTCACTTTAAAAGTATCACCACTAAGAAAGCAAGAACAATGTTAGTAAACTCTAATCTTGCTCTGAGTTTATTGTGTGACTTAAAGGGAAAATCCACCCCATCCAAAAAACACAGTTTGGTGATGTAGCTTAAAATTGTTGTTATCGGACTTCGATAAACGTCCAGCATTACAGCATGACGACAGGATGTTGAGGTATAATATATACTAATATAATATAATAATCCACTTTTTCAGACGTCTTTCTGTAAGTTAAGCTTTTGAGTTAGTGTCTGACCCACATTTTGTCTATTATTCAACAAACTAACAATACAAAAAAAGTGGTGACATATTGACTTTAGTGGTAAAAAATGGATTGCAAGATGTTTAGAGGCATTGTGGAAAATGTAGGCGGTCAATATTTGACCAAAAATGAAATGATGCAGGATAAAGGAAAATAGTGGTATAAGTGTGTGTAAAAGTAGCTAGTCATTTTAAACACTATACCATAAGATGATTTTTGTTATAGGAAACATCTGATGGTGGATTTTCTCTTTGTGAAGGAGCATCAGACTTTTTATCAGCTAAACACCAGGGTGAAACACACCAACTAAAAGGCAACAGATCATTTGCAATGCACTAAAATCCAGTACGGACGTCAAACTCTAGAAGTTTCTAGAAGACTTCAACAGACCTATTTTGTAGTTTTACCACTTAGTTTGATCACTAACATACCACACACCCAGCAGGTCGTACAGTTTTCAACAAAACGGTGATTTTTAACGCTGAAAATGTGCACTTTCTGTCCTTTCTTGTACACGAGTGAAGGATAATGTTGTTTTTCTCTTCCTTGTAGCTGCTTTCCACAACCTTCAGGTCACGCAGTACATGACATTTAACAAGCATCACATTTGTTGTTTGTCCTCTTGTCAAATGTCTTTTCAGCTTGATTTTTGTGTCTAAATGTCGCAGTTTCCTCTGAAGTTCTGGCTCAGATTGACGCTGAATGACAAGAGTTTGATAAATCTACCCCCCTCTATACCAAAGAGTGTCTTCACTGTATGATATGATCGGCCTGGATGAGCTGATTGCTGAGGAAAACCTGCTCGTCTTTGTGTGTCGTTCCTTCTTTGTGAGGAGTCCATCTACGTCTGGTCCGAGGGATTGTGAAACATGTGGCTAGAAAATAGACAAAATTATTATTATTATTGTTGTTATTATTATTATTATTATTATTATTATTATTATTAATAAACAATTCAGATTACACCCAATGTACATTGAGCGTGATTGTGCATCAAGAAAATTTCTAAGTTGTGCTGCTACTTTCTCTGACACGGTGATTTGTGAAAACAATAATGATCTTATCTTAATCTTAAAACGTCTGCCTACGTATTACATAGACACACACACACACACACAAAATGCTCATTTTTATTCTTTGCCTTTGTTCCAATAACTATTGTAATTTACTCTGACAAGCGTGTTCATTCAGATGAAACTGCCAAAGTGCCAAACTCATTTTTCACTCATTATAGGGACAACTTCATTTGGCGACTCCACACAAAGTATTAATTACTTGACACATAAACAACAAAAGCTGTAAAAAAAACACTGTGCTCTTTACATCATTCTCTCATCACAGCGGATTCAACTCAAGATTGTAAACATGTAAAAAAAAGAGGAAAACTCACTATTTTAGTTCCAATTTTCAAGGGCACTGTGAAGACAAATAAAATGAATTAGGTATATAACACATTTTATATAACGAAACCTAAAAATCCACTTTTTGTATTTTGTGACATGAGAAATAAATTCTATTTTAATCTTCATATCTGTCTCAATATATGTATATACACAAGCTATAAAGGCTGCAGTTAGTGGATATTATGGTTATTTTAGTAGTCACATCATTTTTGAAACAAAAGCTCTGAGAGACATTTCTGAAGCGCAGATAATATCATATTCATATGAAGTATCTCAAGCATAAAAGTGTCTTGATTTTTGACATTTGACATTGTTTTAAAGTCAGTAAATAACAATAGAACAAAACAAGTGAAGCAGTCAAATGGAATTCAGGTATATTGAAGTTTTTATTTTCTATTTTCTATTTATACATTTTATTCAAACCATCTGTAACACTTAATTTGAAAAGTTGACCTATGGCAATTATTCTGATACAATAATATGATTCTAATATAATTATAACTAGGGCCCAAATGTGACCTATTGTTCCTGTAGAGATTTTTTCTCTCTCTCTGACGTCGCGCTCATTATTGAGGACGTTAACGTGAATAAAAACTCTTGAAATTCCACTTTTTGAAAAGCTTTTTGAAAGTTTTAACACAAGCTGACTGTTGAGTGAGGGAGACGTGAGGTCAGGGAACTGCGGCGGTCCCAGAGTGACGTGGGGCGAGGCCCGTCATTAAATGCTGTTTTGTTTTTGAACATTAGTTTGTTTTATCAGCATCATTAAGACCTAGCAAATACATGTAAAAAAAAAGAAAAAAAAAGTAGGTTAACTCTGCATTCTGTGCACATTTTAATGAGCTATTTTAATGACGACTTGAAATGCTTTGGACAGCTGTTCTAACTACAGAACCAAATTACAAAGGAAAAGGAAGAACGAGAAGCACGTGCAGCATTTCTCTCCTCTGTCTAAGAGCGGTCACACACATAAATATCAGGCAGACATTTATGGTTCAGTAATTAATAAGCCGTTCTCACCATGCTGGTTTTCCCACAAAGTCGCTCTGAGCAGAAAAGAACTAAAACAAGCTGTGAAGAAGTGGTGAGACAGTCGTGTTAGAGAGATGACAAATACACAGAAATGGGATTAAAAACAAAGACGTGAGACAGATGTGACGACAGCAGACGATGACGCGGCGGTGGCGGCGGCGGTAATGGCTGTGTGAGGGGAAAAGAACAAAGTGATGTTAGATTCTGTCGACTCATCAAATACCTTTCAGGAGCCAGAACACGAGAGCCGGCTCTCTGTCACCAGTCAATGTGTCTCGGAGGAGCCGAGGCCCGCGGGAACCTGTTGACTGTGTCACAGGTGGGGACGCTAATGACACACACACACACACACACACACAGGGGGCACAACATTAACAGGGATTCAAACGTTTGTGGAAATGCAATTTAAGAGGAGCGGGACAAACGAGGCAGAGAGCAGAACAGACACAACAACGTCCTCTGTGGTCAGGTAAAGAGGCACTAAGTAAGTCTCTGAAAGCACCAAATATGGATGATATTAATATACATGTATATATACATATATGTGGGGGTTTCTGCTGGTATTTATTAATATCAGGGGTTTACTGCGGATCTAATGTCCTCGGTAAAGCCCTGATCAGAAACGTTCATCATGACTTAAGCAGACTTTTAAAGGTGACATACAGGATGTAACAATGAAATGACAATGACGTGTGTCATCAGAGACTGAGGAAAGCAGCATATTCATAAACTCTATTTATTCTCATCCCAGTCATTTTACACATATGACAAGTGTTATATACATATAATATAACATCCCAAACATGCAAATTTGGACGAGCGGAAGGAAAAATAAAACAATTTCCTGCTTCAGATTGTGGAAAAACAATCATCAATTATGAACAGCCATTTTGAAACCTTGATAAACGCAGTTTATCCAGCGCCATCTTGATTTGTTTTGTTTAAAAAAATAAATTGGGTGAGAGGATTAAGCCGGAGAAGAAGGTTGAGGGTTGAAGAAAGTCTTTAAAGGTCGTACTGTGCAACAGATTACCTAGTGCCTCTTTAAACGTCTGACTAAACAGTCTGTAGATTTCACTCCAATAAAAACGGAATCCAGATTCACATGTTTAGTAAAAGATAGCAAACCCATCTTTTAAAAAATATGATTTCTCGAAAAGAGACTGTAAAATTAAAAGTTTAAGTGGATTTGTGAGGGCTTTTCAACCTGGGTTATGTTGCAGTTGCAGCTCTGAATATAACTTGCACACCTACATTTATAAAAACACATAGATCCCAGGTAGAAAAATCCCAGAATGCCTGTCATTGCCATGTCATTTGTGCGATGAAATTTAAGAATTACGTGGTGAATAGCTTTGCTGTTTCGCTCTCTGCCTCTGTTAACAGGAAGTCGATGCACGTCAAAAAATGCATCCCGGTCCAAATGCAACTTAGAAAAAACATGCAGAGTTAGAGCGTGTGTGTGTGTGTGTGTGTGTGTGTTAAGTTAAGTTCAAGACCAAAGCGCGACATGCTTGCCTCTCTCTGAACAAAATGATCAGGTGAACATTCAGCGGACTTTGGCTGACTCTACGGACGAGAGGAGACAGGAATCTTTCTTTTTGTTTTGTTTCATTTCACACAGTCACAGCCAGAGAGTTAGTAATAAACCATCAGTTCACCCACAAGCACACGCACACATGAACATTTGGCAGCAGCAGCAGCAGCAGCAGAGACAGAAGTAATGGTCGCAGAAGTTATGCTGACTCGTTGTTTTTGTTTTCTATCACCATGTTGTCTCTGAAGATCTCTGCAGATTTATCTGAGATAAACTTTAGCATTTGTGTATAAGAATGAGATGAGAAGATAAATCTATAATAATCTGAAGTCACGCCACAGGGATAATGTTAAACCTTTATTTCACAGGTTTCAACCTCCTTCCTAATCATTTCATGGAAAGAACGATGTAGTTAGACAGTAACAATAAAGTTTGAATTATTTTAGTTTGTTACTGATGTTTGAGATAAATGTCCATGAAAGAAATTCGTATGAATATTTTGTTTTTATTACTGTAAAAAAAATAGGTCTATTTTGTAGTGGAAAACCAACCCAAACCGCGCCGTGGAAAAGGGCTATAAATGTACAAATAGTGACATTTAGGGGCATTGATTGAAAGATTTATCATCATTATCATCATTATTAGATTGTTTTATGCTGGACTAAACCGAGCTAAAATAATCCCCTACAATCTCCTTCTCATCTCAACTCTTAAAAACAAATAAAACTACACAACAAATTCATCCTGAGCATTTTAAATGAAGCGACCATTACTTGTCAGCTTTTATTTTTTTTATTATTCTTCAAACTCAATCACCTTTGTTGTGTGTGTGTGTGTGAGAATCAGCTTTAAAGCCATGCACTGTGTGTGCGCGTGTGTGTCTGTGTGTGTCCATGTGTTTATGTGTGAGAAGAAAAAGGCATGCGTCCACGTCCCATCACATGCAGGCAAGAGGATTCAAATAAAATGCGTTTACCTTGCCATCATAGGATTTGGGATACCTTGTGTGCGCTCACTATGATAACCATTATTACCAATTTCCATACTGAAAACAAAACATTGTGTACAACAAAATAAAAAAGGGATGAAAATGTAAAATGAGAGACAAATGTCTGACATGTGAGTAACCAAACTTTGCAAGGATGTTATGAGACATACACATTTCTTTCTTCTTTTTTATGTATATTAGTACAAACCTTAATGTTTTATTTACACTAAAACTTACAAAAACTTGTAAGGTAATGATTGCACGAGCCCTTCATGTACAGTAAGGGACACTTTTTCCAAAGGTAGCACACGACAAGAAGCCACACCATCCACCCATTTAAGAGCTTTAAAACATTAACCAGCACCAAGAATTTAGTAAACAGCTCTATGTACAAGATCCAGAGAGGAGCAGGAAGTGATAAAAGAGGAGAGGGGAGGTGAGTGGAGTGTCTTACGTTTTCATGGGAATTGTCTCAATGCTATAAAGACACACACACAAACACAGCAACACAATAAAAAAACGGTTATTGAGGAGTTCGACGACAGGAAAAATGCACCAGAAAGTTCCCTGTAATTCAGCAAACATCATGAGGGCGAGAGAAGACGCCACTGAGATGAACTGAGACTAGTATCTGTGTTTGTTATAAATAAGCCAACAAGGAGAAGAAATAATAGGAATGTACAAATGCATCGCAGTGTTTTTTTCTTTGTCTTTGTAAAGTGCAAAGTGCTCGACAGAGAGAAATGAAACAACTCAATCCATAAATAAATAAAAAGAAAGAAAGTACAGGGTGAAGAAAGATGGAAATAGTAGAAATGGTTATCACAAAGTAAAATGCCAAGTCCCAGAAACAGAGGAACTACGAGGAAAAGAGAAGGAAAAAAAGGAAATAAATCGTAAACAAAGCAGAGCAGAGAACAAAGAAAGGTTAGAAACCCGGAAACTGACATTTGTGACAAACTATGAACTCAAGGAGAGAAATCCAGCTTATGACATGCACTTAAGAAAGAGAGGGAGGGAGTGAGTGAGAGTGAGAGAGAGAGAGAGAGAGAGAGAGAGAGAGAGTGTCCTGCAATCATCAATCATGTACTATGGAAGCTGAGAGCAGCCATGGTTGCTGCTATATTGTTTTTAGTCCATTATCTCTTATCATGGAATTTATCATGGGATAACAGACTGTTACCATTTGATGACGAGATAAACAAATGCTTAACTCGGAATAACAAGGCTGGTTTTCTCACGATACATGAATGCGTATAAATGAACGCCTTACCTCTGGATAACAAGGCTGGTTTTCTCGAGATAATGCACTAATTTATCTCGTTAACTCTGGATAACGCACAGACGGCAGAGCGCACAGATCCATACTCGTAATAAATCCTGTATCTCCTCCCCGACAAGCGTCAGTACTTGAGGGGACAATCTGTGTGATTATGAACCTCCACAATTCTGTCATAATCATGAGAAATTGAGCCTTATTATCTCGTGATAATGCAATAATGTATCTTGCGGTCTTGAGATGATATATAAAAATCCAGTGGCGACCATGGCCGCTCTCAGCTTCCATAATGTACAGCAAATAAACTTTCAATTTGAATGATCTTTTATAATTACTGGGACATGAATGAGTAAGTGTTCAATCAAGGCTTCAAATCATATCGAAACAACTAGAAGAACTACTCACTCGTCGTAAACATCCTCTGTTTCCATCCTGCGGTAGAACTTGGCCAGTTTCACGGCCAGGATGATGCTCGGCAGCAGGAAGAGAGTGCTGCAGCCCAGACCCATCCAGAAAGTGTTCTGTGGACAAACAGACACACAAAATATGAATCTACACATTTATATTTATATTTATCTATCAAACAGTCACCTACTCTCTAATGGGTTTTTATGTTCCTAAAACAACGTGTGGATTCAACAACAATGGAAAAACTAATGGTTGCAGCTCTACGAAAACAATCATTTAACCAGTAAATTGACATTTGTGACATTTTTCATACATTAAATGTGTGGTTAGTTGTTTTTTTTCCCTCTCCATCGCCTGACATTTCATGGACCAAATGATGAATTCAGAAAATAATGTGCAGGTTTATCTCAAAGGAATGGAACAAATGTCTGCGGCCACAGTAAATTAACAGTGGTGACATTTTTCAACAATTTATTTTAGTTCTTTTTTTGGTCTTTGCTCTAAAGTAAGCAAAAATATAATGTGTTAAGTGAGTAACAAAGACAGCTTCATCGTTACCATGGAGTCGACCAAGAAACTACAAGCCATGATCTCCATGGTGTCCACCATGTTGCTGAAGGGCTTACACGGCGCAACCTCCAGAGCCACCTATGGAAAACGAGACATAAACAGTTCAAATCTGCACTGAATGACTGAATATGAACTTGTATACTGTTTGTAAAGGAACATTAGCATGTTAATATGTCAAGTTAACAACCGTGTTTAGCTGTCGTTGATGTGACATAAAACATAACACATTAAATAGATAACAGTTACAAGATTATTAGCATCGGTCAAGAGTGGCAACAAGGTCAATATTGTTTTGGCTAGCTTACAAAGTGATGAGGATCCATCTGTTGTGATATTTAGCCACACAAACGCTAATGTCTCATTTTTGTCTAGCTCTTACGTTGTTGGTCTTTCAAGATCAATTCAACTTCTTGACCATCAGTAATGGCTCCACTTTTCTTTGACTGGATGCTACACTGTTGTTGTAAATGTGTGGTTTATTTGCACATTTCTAAATAAAAACATCAGAGAAAAATAATAAATTCAAATAGAACATGTGTGTGGGTGAGGTAGAAACACATTATGCGGTTATTTTATAGTATACTGTATAAAGTATAATTTAAAACAAACCTGAATATTATGTACAAACCCCCTACAGAAAGTATAGCTTTAATATAAAACAAAAGCATGTTTAATTTAAATATCTCTGAAACACTGAAACTTCTCAGAAATCTTGTTATAGTGACAGAAAAATGGCTTAATTTTTTATTTTATTGATCACAGTGAATTACTAAGATGGACTCCAGCAGGAACCAAAGTGCCGCACAGTAAATACTCCACTTTATCGAGGTTGTAATTGTTATATTATATATTGGTATATACTCTCAAACTCTGTTTTGGTTTTGACTGGCAGCGAAAACTCACCGATGTTTTGATCCATTCGATGTACTGGTGGAAGTAGCCAACAATGGTCGCTGAGTATTTTTCCCTTTCCTGAAAGAAAGATTGAAACATAATGAATTAATGAACTCATACATCGTTTACAAAAAGTGAGGATACGAATAAAGAAGAAAGTCAAATTACCCAGTTGATTATGTGTGTGGAATTATCAGAGATGAGATACTGGGCGGCGTCAATCGCCTCGAGCACGGATGAGACTTTGTTCTGTGGGAGAGAAATCGTGATTTTATTGAGGTTAAAGCTGAATTTAAATGTTACATTTTCACAGATTTACTTACAGGCAGATCTGACGTCGTTCTCTCCAGGAACCTCATACTCTGGTTCAATGAACTCTTTAAAAAACAGAAATATTAAGAGCAGAAATGAACACGTTGACAAGATTTTGACACGTGAAATTATTTTATATATATCAGTAAAACACAAAGTACAGGGAAGGCTTGGTTTACATGCTGGAAGACGATTTTTTCTCCAAAATTAAATATCCACTCATGCTCAAAGTTGGCCTGGTTTATATTTTAAAAAAATAAACAATAATAATAATGTCGCTGTGTAAAGAACTCTATATGACAATTCAACATGATTGATTGTGGATATTATGTAATATTTTGGTACAAAATCCTTCCCGTTAAACACTGTTTACTGACATAAATGTAAATACAAGCTCACACAAGCAAAATCAAGCACAGATAAATGGTCTATTGTCGGATTAGGATAGGTCACTGCTTCTCTAAGTGTTCAGAATGACACACAGGGACAATAAATACACAGGGGGGGACACATTTCTTTGCTTACCCTTGCTCTAACATATTTCTTGAAGTTGAAAGAGCAATAAAACAAAGCAAAAGAAAAGAAAAGAAAAACTGCAATAAAACAACTTGTCATTCAGAAGAATAGTAATAGTAAGAAGAGAGAAACGTGGTTTAATATCCCGATCAAAAACTCTCTCTCTCTCTCTCTCTGCGTTTGACGATATTACATGAAATACAGAGTACGCTCTGTTCTCTCATGTTTACACATGAATAACACAGAGGCTGATGGAAAAGTCTGAAGCATGGAAAAGCTGATAGCTAGAGAGTAACTGGCTGGAAAAAAACACACCAGAAAAGTGTCAGACACTCTCATGGTATTCCAAGAAAAGTCATTTTGAAATGCACAATTCTATCTGTGTCATAAATATTAACATGCAGATCATCAAAGTCAGTTCAACTCAACCAAAAACCTGAAATAAATGGTTCCCGTAAATGTTGAACATATGAACCGTAAACAGAGACAAAGACAGCGCGGGACATTACCGTGGTCTTCTCCATGGGGGTGACCTGTTGTCTGTGGATCTGTCTCAGAGTGCCACAGTAGCCTTTCAGAGTGGACTTTAGAGAACCACTGGGCTGAAACACACAGTCAGACACACAAAGAACTCGGATCAGGAAATGCTGGCTCATAATATTCTGGCTCCATGTCAGTTTGAAAACGGCACAGTTTCCTGACCGGTTGGTATCAGCCACGACTCGACCATCAGCTGTGAATAAAAAGCTCCTTCAACACTTCATTTAAATGAAGTCTGTGTCATAAAAGAAAACCCAGCTCTGACCAGCTCCACACTCTCATTAACAGCACTTTCTCAAACACCAATAATAAGAGTGTGAGTATGAACACAGATCACCTCTGATACAGAGCTGAAAGTCTCATGTGGACAAAAACAACTTTCCACTCTTTAAATAGTGCCGTAAAAGACAGAATTTATAGACTGTAACTCCAAACTCCTCGTCTCTGGAGGCTCCTTCAGGACTCTGCAACTGCAGGTGAATAAATGTGCTTTGTTTCCTCTGAATCACCTGCAGGCAGCGGTGCAGCAGTCGGCCCTCTGTGTATTGTTTGTGTTTATCTGATGAAAGAGTCTGGCCACCACCAGGTGTTCCAAAAATAAATCTACAAAATAAACCCAGTGGCGGCCAAGAAGTGAGTGGTTTCTCACCATGAGGTCGGTCTGAGCCTCCAGGTCTGTGGCAAACGAGAGCAGGTCGACCTCCGTCACTCCTTTATTCACCTGCAGAGGAAGAAACAATGTAAACACTCTGCAGTTATAAGACACAGCAAACTGAAATGTGAAGTGCTTTTTTCTTTATTAAATAATACATCTGACGATTTTACATTCTATTTTTTATCGTTGCTTCAAAACAAAAGCACGGTGTGCTCATGAATAATGAATAATTAAGGAAGACTCTGCAGCAAAATGAGATTTTAATAGTTTCATCTGTTAAAGACCCCATTTTTCCTCTTCTCTTATACAATTAATATAAATTACAATAAAAATAACAGTTGTTCTCATATTTCAAAAGGTATATAAATCGTATGAATCTACATTTTATTAATTTAGTGAGCGAGAATATGCAGGTTTTTAAAAGCTCTGTCATTCTTCACCTTTTATGTTTCTGTGTTTGTGTGTCCTCACTTTTTCTCCCATTATATTTCTGTGTTTTCTTGTGAAAGCGTCTGTTTTTTTCACCTTCTGACTCCAGATTCATGTTCTGGGTGAAATGTCAGTGAGCACCTGTTTATGTTTAAGTTTATAACGCTTGTGTGTGTGTGTGTGTGTGTGTGTGTGTGTGTGTGACCTCTTCCAGATAGTCCGCATGGTTGATCTCTGACAGTCCTGCCTCAGAGAAGTCCCGCAGGTTCTGCTTCCCTTCTTCCTCTAACAGGATTATTCCTCTCAGGTTGACCTTGATGCCCTCCAGCTGACTCATCACATCTTTAGTGTACTGCAAACAAACAAACAAACAAACAAACAAATACATAAAGATAAAGAAATCAGCTGTAAAATGGGCCTGGTAATGTTTAAAGCACCTTAATGAATTAATCAACATAATAAAGCTCCTTCTAATCCTGCTAACGAATGAGAATGTGTTGTTTATTATTTTTTACAATTTTTTGAAACTGACTATTATGCTAATACTTAATACTAAAATGTGTGCGAGCTGAGCCTCAAAGATCAAAATTATGAGATAAAGAGTCTAAATTATGAGATAAAAAGTCTAAATCATGAGATAAAGAGTCTAAATTATGAGATAAATAGTCGAAGTTATGAGATAAAAAGTCTAAATTATGAGATAAAAAGTAGGTCCCATCGGGATTAGCCCTCTTGACCCTCATGTGGAGGATAAGGCGGTAAACAAAGGATGGGTGGACAATAAATGTGAGAATTTAAAAATCAGGCCAGTATTTACTAGAATCTTTACTTTGACGGTGACCCTTGAAAGAAACACACGGCACTATGGGAATAAAACTGTGTCAATGTCATGAAGTAGATAAGTGTTCACACTGATGAGTGAGCAGTGATTCAGTCAGTGACATTATGTCTTAAGAACACTTTGTCCCTGTTTTTGTACTTAAAGCTCATATCCATCAAAGTCACTGACCTATCGTTTGCTTTACTTTGACACTTTCACATGTAGAGTGACAGATTTTTGGAGGCTCAGTGTAAAACATGTGCCGGCTTAAAGTCAAGACAAATGAAACAGATGCAGCTGGAGCTCGTATCACAGAAACGAGCCAGGACACTCGTGCCAACTGGCAGCGCTGCGCCGAGCGCCTCAGGCGAGCAGACGAGAGTGGCTCAGAAACCCAACATATATCAGTCGTACACTGAGGTAAGAGCTGTCCGCCGTCAGCACACGCGCTGAGTAATGCTAATGAAACGCTGGAGCCAAGGATGCAGCTGTCTGGAGCCTCCATCGCTGTCAAAACACAAAACCCTGCCTGGTGTGAGCTTGTGCTGCGATGCACTGATTTATCGCCATGCATAGTGGTGCTTTAAGAAGATTACTACTACAGACTGTCGTTATATACATTATTGAGGGGGCTGTGGGTAATAAATGTATAATGTTGAGTCATAAAATGATGTGATGTCAGAGGTTAAGGTGAAATACTGGCTTCTCTGAGAACTGTTGTAAATGTTTTGGTCTGGTGTTTTTATATCATATATATATATGTATACATATACAAGTATATACTGTATATGTATATATATATATATATATATATATATATACATACATTAATGTAGGCCTACAGTTTGAATGGCTGCTATTTCCCCTTTGCTAATTCCTAGTGTTTTGAGCTGAACTAAAACTCAAAAATCACTGGAATGGATATCGAAAGAAAGGAAATGAAAATACTAATAATTGACACCATCTGTAAACCATAAAAATAACATATTTACATGCTTCATTTAGCCCAGGCTGTAAAAAATGGACATGTGCTGCCACCACCAGTGTGTAATAAATGGAAGCAGCAGCAGCAATTTCTTCCTCTGTTTCTGTTTGGAGCAGAATGTGTGCTACTGTATTTAGTTTGTAAATGTTGTTATTGACATAGCTATGAAAGCCCAACAGAGGTAAAGCCTTGATAATAAAAATATCCTCAAAGCAAGTCGAAATTATGAGATAAAAAGTATAAAATAATAATTCTGACTATTTATCTCATCATTTTCAATTTACTTTGAGGATATTTTTATTATCAAGGCTAAGTTTTACCTTTTTGTATTTTTTTTCTGGCAGAAATGGGCTTTAATACACAGCTGCTTAGGACTAATTGGTAAACATCAATACAAAAGAATGTGTTAGTAACAGCTTGTGATGTAATGTAATGTCTACATCCTTTATGTTCCACTGGTTGGGTATTTAGATGCTGCGTAATGCACAGAGCGACGTGTAGTTATGAGGTGAGTTTACTGACCGCTGTGGTTTTCAGCAAAGACGAGATGTTGAAGATTTTGTCCAGACGCAACGCCAAGTAGATGCCTTTGTTCTCTTTGCACGTGCTGAGAAACACCAGAGACACACCAGAGGAATGTAAACACAACAAGTGAAACACATTTGCTGCCACCCAGTGAAAATGATTGGCAGTGCACTGACTGATGATAGAAAAACAGCACAATCCTCAGAAACACTGCAATATTTTGCCAATATCTGCAAAGATAAAGGCACATTAGACTTTTTTTTTAGTGTCCACAGTATTAGCAGAGTTTGCTGTTTCATGTGTGTAAACTGCTGCCATCACAGTTACTGAGGACATGCGGCGTCTCCCTGGAGTGGAAACGGTGAAAGCTGATGTAATCACAGAGAAAGAGGCGACTGCAGGAAAACGCATCAGAGACAAATTATGCTAATTAGCACCTCAATGTTAATGGCCTTTCATTTGCATTCCCCATCAACGGAAATAAAATATTTAGATGCACGATGCAGGATTTAATGTCTGCGGTGATTCCATCTACGATCATGACTGTGAGGAGGAAGCTCCTCATATAAACATGTAGAAATGCTTTTGCTTTGCCTGTATAAGCTCTCTGCCGTCAGCTCCAGGTCAGCGTCGCCGTACAGGAAGCCGGGAATGAAGTTCTTCCACTCCGGGTTCACCAGATATGGAGCGTCCACGACCTGGAGAGTCAGAGAGAGAGTGAAGAGGGATAAATGTGACTATATCACCAGCGAGATCTAAACACGGCTTTTACTGAGAAACACAGAGAGTCGTGTGGAGCTGAGTCAGCACTGTGTAACAGACATTTATCATTTAAAGCGACACTGAAGCTCCTCCTCTGCCATTTATCTCTCTGTCTTTAATTTGGACATTTTTGGGTCCATCATCCAGAAGCATTGTTTGGTCAATGCCACGTTTGGACCTACAGTACCACTCGCCTTAAAGAGCTCTTTAGTGTGGAACGGCTCACACACAAGTTTCTCCATGTTGCCTCCAGCTAAGAAGAGAACGGTCACCACTCCCATCAGCACCCAGGAGAAGATGAAGCTGAATCCCACGCCGCTGTGAAGAGAAGACGGTTTAAAACATCTGCTTACTCTTTTAGCAAATACAAGCACAAAATAAGAATGTAACAGGCAATATGAGATAATTATATTATTATATTATCACTAAGATATTTACATAATATACAACACAATGTACACCTGTCACACAGATACATGGAAATACAGATATACAGTACACAAGTGTATAAGAGGAAGGTGATTAAAAGGAGCAGGATTTGTTTGGTATGACTTTTAGCAATTATTTTTATTATCGCTTAACCTGTAGATTATTTTCTCAGTCGATTGATTCATTGTTTGATTCAGAAAATGTCAGAAAATGACGATCAGTGTTTTCCCAAACCTCTAAATGATGATGTTCTCAAACGTCTTGCTTTGTCCACAAAACAAAAAATATTTATTTATTATATGAAGCAAAAAAAAAGAAAATATTCAGATTTAATCTCCAACACTTTCACCGATTATGAAAAGAGTTGCTACATAATTTAGAAATAAATTCATAATCAAAATAATCTCCTCAATCCTGGGGAGAGCCAATAATATTCTGTGGGATTACAGAAGTATTACAAACACAGTACAGCACTGTTACAGGAACATCCATGTCGTGTTTTATACTGCGTCGCTTTATAGAAGCGTCGTCATCTCAGCTTCAGCTTTACCACTGCAGTGTTTTTCATACATTTTACATGATTGCGACTTCACAGATGGCAGAAACACTGGAGCACGACAAATAAAAAGTCACACATTTTCAGGAGACGACGACCTTCTGCTGCTGTGTGTGTTTGTCTGGTACTCACGCCATGAGCATGGTCCCTCCCGTGTTGGAGATGCAGCCTCGCGTGGTGGGCGAGGCGTGCTTGTCGTATCCCAGCGTGCCACACAGCAGACCCAGGTAGTTGAAGGCCAGGACGAGGACAATCATGCAGCACAGAGTGATGCAGCCAATCCACCTGTGAGCGGCACACACAGATTAACAGCCGCACAAAATGTCTCTCAAATTTGCCCTTGAGCAAGACGGCGAAGGCGCCGCCTGCTTAAAACGGGGCGGTTGAATAAAAATGCAAAGACGAAGCTTTAAACCATATTTCTTCTAGAATGAATAATGTAAAAGCGACATTAATTCATAAATATGGACCTGGTAAATTTTTCAGTAGCTTGGGAGAAGAGTCTGGACGAGGCAGACATGATGAAACCAAGAGTCAAGTTTGTTTCAACATTGTTTCTCATGAGATTTAACTTTCTAAATCTCTTTGTTTCTAATGAACTTTGTCAATAGTAATTGATTAAAAATGTGCACACTGAGGTTTAGGAGACAGTGAATCATTAGTTACAGTTTTAATGTTTCTACTGTCAGGAGCTGGGAGGTCATTTTACCTGTAAAAGTCTATTTTGTCAATTTCAGGGTAGTGGTCCTCAATCTTGGCGTGGACGTGGTTAACGAAGATGCTGAAGTTGGACAGGCTTTTCTGCACGGGGAACTTCTTGGAGAAGCTGCTTATGTTTTGGCCGATCCCATCCACCAGGTTCAGAACACCTGAGAATCACAACAATCAATCAATCAATTCAGTGATTTATTTATCTGTGAAAACACAGTGCAATGAGGAACACATGGAGCAAAAGATAGTTGAAGAAACAAAGAAATAAAACCATCTGAAGGAGTGAGATATATATAATTCATTTGCTTCAAAATCAAAATCACTTACTCTCGATGACACCTCTGGTCTGTTCGATCACCACATGTGGTGTATCATTCAGCGAGGAGAAACCCTGTGAGAGGAGGGGGAGGAGGAGGAGGAGGACAGAGTGTTAAAATCTTTGCCTGTGTGCAATGAAGAACTATGTTTGACGTCAATAAACATTTTCCCGGCGAGTTAATTGTCTCAATCGCTACTGTCAGGTCTTCTCCAATAGAACATTTTAGAGATAAAGAGACAAATGTAAGTGGACACTAGCGTGACGATGCCTGAGACACGAGGCCGTCGGGCATCGTCTCCACGAACAAGAGACACGGGAACAGACAAAACAAACAAAAAGGTGCTCATGTATGTTTTATTTTGTATGATTTCCGCTATTAATTTGGACATTTGGACACATCTGGTTAGGATGCCTCCTGGATGCTTTCCTGGGGAGGTGTTTTGGGCATGTCCATTCTGAGAGGAGACTTTGGGGCCGACACAGGAAACACTGGAGGGATTAAATCTCTCGGCTAGCCTTGCAACGCCTTCAGATCCCACCAGAGGAGCTGGCGGAAGTGGCTGAGGAAAGGGCTGTCTGTGCTTCCTTGCTAAGGCTGCAGCCCCTGCAACCTGGACACGGATAAGCAGAAGACGGTGACTATAGCGGTGATTTGGACACAAATAGAACCTTAAGACCCTGTGCTGTCATGAGTCCGTCCATCTGTGTGACGACCGAACAAGAAAAAACGAATCCTGAATATGTGCCAAAGAGGTTTCCATCCCCAAAATGTCAACTGAACCATGGCTGACCATCAGAGAGGCGTGTCCTGGCCTTAAACTCACCCTCTGAACGATACTGCTGAGGTCCGTTCTCAACACTCGGTTCATCTTCTCCAGCTGAGCGTCTACACCGGGCAGCTGAAATAGAAATACACACAGTGATAAACGTTTGAAAATCTCTCAGCGATCACAGGAACGTTTGGCTTTCATACCCTCGTGTAGTTGGCGCTGATCTGCAGCTGGGACAGCGACTGCCGGATGTTGTGGCACAGCTGGACGGTCGTGGTGTCTGAGTCGTCGTCATGACAACCCGGGTCATTGAGGGTGCGGTTGATACCGCTGCGCACCAGGCTCAGGTTGAATTTGAGTTTCCCTGTTCCCTCCTGAAGGACCTCCAAAGACCTGTTGACGTTGTCCAAGGCCTCCTTGGTTTCTCTCATGGCTGCATGAAAAGAGAAGAAGAAACATCTTCAGCTCTCCTCTGGGAGTTTCTGTTGAGTTGTTGAAGTGCATACATACAGACTTATATTTAGAACAGTGAAATATATCTTTATCATGTAAAGATTACATTTCTGGGGCATAAACAAACAATTCTCCTATTCTCCTTTTCCCTTGGTAGTGATTAAAATCCATCCCTACGAAATAGGAAACTCTCCTTTAAGAATATGACGTGAATAAGCTGTTATACACAACAATACTGTTTACGACCTTAAACACGATGTATGTGCACAAAAAGCCTGTTTTACTGCTTATATTTCATTAGGTAAACACAAACGTGTTGTACTTACATAGTCAAATGGTTGATTGATTTTTAATGCGACTGAACTGTAGTTTCATTGTTAAAATAAAATAATGTATAACATTAACATAAAGTAACAGGACTGGTTACACAGTGGCACAAGTGTCTATGCTCACGTTACACTGGGGGACACAGTTGAAGTTGAAAAGTAATTATCCAGGTGCAAGGTGATCTGGTGAAAAACATTCATTTAAAACTGCACTAAGCAAAGTTTTTTTTTGTTTTGTTTATTTAAAGCAACACTATGCCATTTTGCTCAGAAATATAGCACCACCTGTGGGCAAAAAGGGTAATTACTTGTGTTTGGGCTGAGACGCCTGAGCCGATAAGTGGTTTTGTGTGTAAAGATATGAAAGAAATTACAATAATGAATAAGTGAAAGAGATTAACATTTACTTTTAAATTTACTTTTGATCATTTTGAACAGCTCTACAGTTCGGCACTGGCCTGTCAAGTCAGTGAGACAGAAACAGATGCCACTAATCAGTGTAGCATCAAAATAGCTATGACGCTGTTAGAATAGGTGTTACATAGTGTTGCTTTAAGCGTAGAAATGTAGACGTTTGCCCATTAAAATGCATCTAGTGAAAGCAATGGCAACAATCAGGGTACGTTGTAATCTCAGGCTGTGGGGGTGGATTTGACCTTACAAGACAAAACAAACAAATCAATATATGATGTATCTCGCAGCAGAATTAAAAAAGGGGCTGCCTTGAAAATGTTTTTCTACCACCTCCTTCCCAGGGTCAGAAATGAGTGTGGGCTTAGGGCAAAATACCCATAAAATATCTGAAAATGCCCTTGACAGATGCAGGACAGGGTTTGTTTTAACGCCTCAGTAACATAGAAAGTAACTTTGGAAACAGAAGCACACAGAAGCTACATTTACTGGCAAGCTTGTGTACAGAATATGAAGGGGCTTAAATATATATATCTATCTATATATATATACTGTATATATATATATATATATATACACACACATATATATATATATATATATAAAACCCCTCAATTCAAATAAAACTACGTAAAACAACAGTTAAGTCACGTTACTGAAGTCAAAAGTGTCTGAAAAGCTGTCAAACGCTCTCTTCATGGTTGGAAGATGGACGGCACACACATCCTCCATTATCTCCTTTAAACTGCTATCGTGCAGCTTGTATTACATTTCACTCGATTAAAAAGATTAAAAACATTTTATTGAACATCCTAGTCTTTCTCTTAAGTCTCTATGAATTCAAATAAATCAAACTCAGGAAATGACACTGCGCTCACTGGGGTGAGATGTTGCGTAGTGCAGTTTTAATGCATTCATTGGTCAGAATGTGGGTTTTTTTTTTTTACGAGGAAGGTCACAAAGGGAACAAATCACAGGAGCACCATCACTGTCAGAGGTCACAGGGGTCAGGGGTGAAAGGACCATGAGTCACTGCTCAGACACTGACTCACTGTTACCTTTGATGGCTCTCTCAATTTTCACTTTGTAAAAAAAAAAGCATAAAAACAAAGAGAAGGGTGAAAAAAGCTGACATTTAATAGCAATTAATGTAGAAATGATATCAGCTGGGATGCTTCTGTAGCACGGTGTCAGTTAAAGGTTTCGGGATGCGTCTCACACACACACACACACACACACACACACACACACACACACACACACACAGAGTAGTCCAATAACTGTCAGCCTCCTACTGTTACTTGATTGAATCGTCACTGAAAGAGGAAATTAAAAAAAGGAGCAGATGTACCTCCGGCCATGTTGAGCACTCTGTCCAAGGCAGGATGGACCTCCTTATCCAGCCGATCGTGGATCCTTCCACCCAACAACGGGCCTATATCTGTGGAGAAGATAGCATCACAGCAGCAGGATGTTAAATAGTGCGAGTCACTCTTTTTTATTATGTTACTGCTGCCATTATTGCACAGGCAGATATTATGTTTTTCTTATACAATAATAATAACAACAACAGCAGTATTGCTTTTGCTTGTGCCAAATTTCAGGGAGAAACTGCACAAAGAGGAAAGTCGGATGAATGTCAGAGTCACCACCGGAGACACTGAGACCTAGTTATGTCACAAAGACACAATATGTTTTATATACACCCTGAGGGATGTACATAGGGATGGGCACGAGTATTCCATTACTTGCATTGAATATAAAAAGTCGATCAGTTACTGCGACTGTTGGTAATTATATTTTAAAGCAAACAAAACAAATGTTTCAGTCTTTCTACTCCAATGACGACCTCATTTGTGGTGCATCTATTATCACGAGCATTTAGTTCCCACACCACATCACATTCAAGGACTTTTCAAGGACTTTCCAGGACCAATTCCATCTAATTAAAGGGCTAGAGCGCTGTGCTGACACAGCTGAAGAGGGGAGGGCAACTTGTAAGAGGTCGTCTTCGCTTTTATCGGTGTGACATCTTGAAAATTTTCATTTCCCAGGCATCACGTCGTCATTTTCACTCTCTTTGCTCAGCTTTACTTGCTCAACGGCGGAGAGAGATTTTTGAAATTTGAAATTTTAACAAACTCTCAAGGACCTGTGGGAACCCTGTTTGCAGAAGTGTTTAAATTTAGCAGAGTCGTTGAATGCATCACGTTAGCTGAGCACACTGTGAAACCTGCATTACATTTACAATATTCAAATATTTGACAAGTAATACAAATAGTATTTTTCGCTAGAAATGGGGACGGAAATTCCTGGAACCTTTGGGTCCCGTTTAACTAAAGAGAAAAGAGAAAAGCCGACTTACTATTGAGGTCATAGATGACTTTCTTCTTGGCTGTGGCATACTGGGATATGAGGTAATCAATTTGCTGCAAATCAGAAAAACAGCAGAGCAAACTTTAAAATAAAAGAGGTTTTAACAGAAATATCAGTCCAGTGTAATAATCAACAAGAGAATCAGAGGAAAATGGCAACAATATTATACATTATACAGTATATTATACATACAATATCAACATTAACAAATACCAAACACTCTGAAGTAGATGGAATAAAACTGAATTTTACAAAGCTAATTGTTTGTAGTTTGTAATTTGTTAGACTTGAAAGGTTCCTCACTTCCTCTTACACCCTTTCAATCTTGCTGTCATTTCAATTTTTTGCTGAACTATATTACTAGAATTATAATTTATGGTGTTTGAATAAATAAACAAAAGTTAAAAACTGAACTAAACATGAATGAAATGCTCACACGTGGTCACACATTTGCCTTTAAAAACAAAATTACCTTTTGTTCATGATTCATTTAAATTATTTCATCAACAACCTTTTGTGTTGTTGATTTTTTTTTACATAATGTCACTTTTTATTTCATGACCTTGTTTAGAAAGTAAAAGTTAGTTATGAGATCATTTCCTGACGCCTGACAGTGACGTGGTGAATCTCTTGTCTTACCATGGGCGTGTCATTAACAAAGGTGTGCAGGTCCCTCATGTTGCTGTTGACCAGTCTGCGAATGTTCTTCACCTGCGAGCTCAGGTTCTGGTTGGCGGCGTACGCGCACAGCACGCCCATCCTATAAATAAACCACACACACAATCACTGTGACCTTTCTGTCAGCGCAGTGACCTTTGCTTTCCATCATCTATCAAAGCAGCAGCCTGGAGGGTGTGTTTCACAGAGCCAGGTGATAACATGGCATCAACAGTAGGGGGCAGTATGCACCCCTGTATTTACATAGCAACAACCTGACAGTGTGAGCCTGTAGACTGAGCTGTGGAAGAAGTATCAAAATGTAAAGTGTAAGTGTTTAAAAAGCAGAAAAGCAGCTTGAGAATTCTGTAGCACACAGAGTTTCAACGACTTTACATCTTTCTATTTCAGTCTTTTTTTTGTCAGGAAATATGAACGCACTGGTGCAGGTGCCATTGTTTGATTGTGGCCTCCCTTTAAACGTGAACAATGGCAGGAACCTGGAGTGGAATCCTAATCACTGCCATTGGTAACACTGTAATTATCTAAAATGGCCGCCATGAAAAAGGTCTATTATGCCAGGTTTATTCAGGACATTAAAAACTTTCTTCTGCCAAATATGACAGAAGCAAGGTCACTGTCAAACTCAAAGATGTGTGACTCAAGACGTCTCTGCCATTCCTTCTGGGAATGCTTTTATTTTTCAGCATGACAACAATCCCACACTGCACATGCAGAGAAATCATATTTAGAGAGGAAGAACAACCAGATAGACACCTGAATATTATAGAGGCTGTGTTTCCTGTGTTTTCTGCTTGAATCTTACTAAATATTGTGTTACCACCCCCAGTTTTTTTCTCTAGAGTCATTTGAGTTTGAGACACGTGTATTTTACCTCTTTAAAACAACTTAGCTGTTAAAAGACATTAGTTCTCGTGTTATAACCGGTCATTTTCACATTGCTTGTGTTTATGTCACATTTAGGGTTCACTGATCAAATCTGATTTGACTTTTTACCTTTTCCAATATCTGATCGCGTGTTTTTGACCGGTATTGGACTGATATGACACTGCGCCTCTAGTCCTAAAACTGTTGCAGAGAAGCTGATCATTTATACTTTTTCAGATAATTAATTCAGAGACGGACTGCTGGAAAAAGGAAAGGCAAATTAGAAATGAACACACAGCAGGAACCACAGGTGTGTCTAAATTCAATCCTGAGGTCCTTTCTGTAAAATCTAACATGTAAACACCGAGTCTCTCTCTCACACACACACACACTTCAAACAGACCTGAGTTGCTTGGTGCGAGGCTTAATTAGCCCGGTAACATCAAGGGGGAAAGACAGCCCATAATATTTAGCTGTTTCCATGACTCACTCACATCCCAGCTGAATTTCTGCTCACTAATAAACGTGTGCATGTACTGTATGTTTGTGCTGCGAGGACACGAGCCAGTGCTGAGGATTTACAGGGTTGTAGAAGGTGGAAAAGAAGTCGGTAACGCGGTGAATCTCATTACTGGAAAGACTTCAGAGACACAAGTGTCCGTGTCAATGATGTAGAGCGACTCGATCGATGATCAATAAAGATGAATTAGACTGCTGTGACTGAGCGTATAATCAGGCAGAGGCATCTGCAGGTGGTAAACGCGACCGCCGCAGACATTTTGTAACATAAGGATTTTCATAGTGTCGAGAATAACTTTAGAATTTAATAAACTTTAAATGTGCTTTCCACTGAAGCCATTATCGAGTGAGTTCAGCTCCAGGGTTTAAACCGTGCCCTGCACACAGGAAGTGATGAGTTTTGTGTCAAGACAGACGGAGACAACAGCAACATCGCGTGGCCAAGTGGCCATAAAAAAAAAAAAGATTGTTCTGCAGATTGAGAGGATAAATACTTTCTTCAGTCAGTCAGGTCTGATAGTTTTGCTTGACAGAGCCACAGAGAAGACGCAGAGGCAGAATATTAACATCAACAACAAACAAAAGTCACCAAAAGTTACGCATTTTGACAGATTTTTACGATATCAACAAACAAAAACATGAGGTTCTCTGAAAGACCTTTCATAAAAAAGTTGGGTTCATTTCCTTTAAGGATATTAAATCAGATTATATCTAATCTCCCTACTTGGGAGAAGTTTTTCAGCAGATGTAAGCCTTTCATAACACACAGGTTATCAGCAGCTATGTCTTCAAATAATATTGAATAAACCAAGAAAATGACGTAATTATTTTTGACAACTAAAGGTGTGAATTTATGCCATTTTAATGATTATAATTTCTCATTTATAACACATTTAAAAGCTTAAACTGTAACATATTTAGCCACGCGTACATTTTTTTGTAATAACATCTTCCGGGGGTCATTTATGTGAGGAAACTTAATTGGAATGGCTCATTAAACACAATCAATGTCAGGTAAACAACAGCTGAGCTGAGACTCGCTGAAAAACAGTCCCTGTCAGAAAATGGTCTGGCTCATACTGTACTGTATGTAAACTAAGTGAATACAGTGTGTTCTCACCACTGTGAGTCCTTTAAAGGGCAAATACTTCTCAGCGCACCGCGTTGCCCTTGAGAGAGAGAAACCGCTCGGGCTGCGTCGCGTCTGGGGGGGATTGTGATGACGTTGGCCGTAAGTAGTGTGTGTGTGTGTGTGTGCGAGCGTGTGGGTAAACGCTGTCATCGTTTATGTGGACACTCGATGAGAAACTAGGCCAAACAACTAGGCTGGGACACGGTGAAGTGGAGCCATCCGGAACCAGGGGAAGATTCAAAATGGCCACTTTCACAACAAAAGCCTTTTGTCCGACGGTTTCTCTGCCTTTTCACGCTGTCTCTCTCTCAAATGTCTCCTTCTTCCATGTCCCTGGTTAAGTGTCTTAATCACTAAAAGTCCATGTTTTCTTCTGTCTCTCAATCTCTTCTTCCACCCTCAGGCTTTCCTTGTTTTAACATCCTCATAGTTTATTCTCTCTCTCCTCTTTTGCCCTCTCTCCTTCACCTCCCCTTATTATTCATTGTCTCTCGCTCGCTGCCTCTCCCCGCTGGTGTCCCACAAGGTCACTGGAATCTGCAGCACAACAAAGACTCTTTCAGGGAAAAACGCCAACCGGTTTCCAACGACCTGCCCGTCACCCACCTTCAACACAGTCAAGTTTGGCTAAGTTTGAGTTCTGCTACCTGACACGTGATGAAACAACGTTTGAGGGGGAAGACAGAAAAGAGATGGATGTCAGAGAAGAAGAAACATATGAGGATTTAATCCCGCTGTGGTCTAATCATGACCAAAATACCACCTTCACTCTATATAACATTTAATGGTGTCTTGAATATTCCACTCAATTAAATATAAATAAATACTTTTAAGGCAACATCATACAACCCACTAGAGTATTGTGTGTGGAAAAAAGACTCATGAATTTTGTATAAAGCAGAGAAGAGAGGATTTAAGTTAGAGTGCGAGGTTCACAGGCAGAAAATAATTGAAACAAAACCTGTCAGTGTTTTCTTGAAAAAGTCAAAAAAGAAAAAGTGATTTATGATTTATGAAAAAGCTCCTTTTAAACCGCAGGCTTCAACTTAACACAATTTATCTTGTCATCCTGATTTATTTGTTTTCTTTGTCTTTGTATTAAATGGTAAAAATATACACACGTACTAAAAACTGCAGTCAATGGAGTACTTGAGTAAAAATACATATAAAACTGCACAGTATTACTGTGTTCTGATAGTCTTGGATTTGTTATGGAACTTTTCTGTGATACAGTTCTAGCAGGAAGTACTGAACTAATCTTTTTACTTACACTGAAAACAAACACTTTGCCCGTCACTAGTTTGTGTTGCGTATAAAACACCATCACGGCGGTTTCGCACAGCCATGCTACGACGACCCCGTCCATGTTGAATAGGTGCTTAAGCTAACAGTAGCAACAGACAGGAAGTTAGCCAAAAGACAACAGCTTTAAAATAAATCTTTAACATTTCTATTTCAGTCGTGCAAAACTCAAACATATTCATTTTCCGACAAAAGTTTACACTTTTGATTTGCTGAATCATCCTTGTCTTCACAAAAAACACTGGGTAGTAATTTTTAGGTAGCATCAGCCTCTTTAAAAGGCCACTGCTCTTTAAAAGTGTCATTTATGACTTTAACTATGTACTTAACAAAGATTTACGGTTCCAAGTTCAACCAAATTCAGTCAGCCTTTCCCTTGAATCCTATTTGCATAGTTTAAAATCCGTTAAGGCTCGACAATGTAAGGTTGAGACCAAGCAGTATCCACATCAGCAGCTCTTTAAGTGATGACCTGACCTTCAGCGCAAACTGTAATGGCTAACGGCCACATAGCTGCCCTATTATTGACCACGGGAGACAATTAAAACACGGCAGGAGGACAGTTCACCTCCAACAACTTTGTAAAAAGAACCGTAATTATGGTTTGAGCAGAAGCCAAATGACACATGAAACTCTCCTTTAGGGTGGAAACCCCGCAACAGCATCAAACTAGTGCAGCGCCCCAGAATCTAGGCCACTACTGGGGGCTGGGTAGTGAGTGTTACATGGTCTGGTGCCTCCATAGCTTTTACAAACTCCCAACAATGGCTTTCATTCAGTGTGATTGTAGTAGCCAGGCTGGGACAGTCGTCTCTCAGCCCGTCCCTGCTTTGACACTGCTGGAACTGGACTTCTATTATCCTGTCTCTGTGGCAGAGAACGATTACAGTTGTTACCGTGGCTCCTGCCTTGTTGTCTATACTGTATATTCTGTTCTATCTTTTATCTTCAAAGCCAATATTTTTCTATACTGTAAATTCAAAGATGTGATTTGTATTCATTTTATTCAGTGAAGCCTCTGTTTAGCCTGTTTTCTTTACATTTAACAGCCCTCTAACCCCCTCAAGTAGCTATTCTTAAATTCCTTTTATGCACTGTTTAATTTTGTTTTCCGGCATTGGCCAGGTCACCGTCTGAGCCCAGCTTCCAAGTGTAGCGCTGCGTCTTAACAAGGATTCAAGCAGACAATGAATACTTAAGCTTTCTGACTCCAGGGCCTTTTGGTCTGGGTCTGACAACCCTGTGAAGAAGACTGTGCCAAATTTCTTTTCCTTTTTCCTTCTCGTCCTCATAAGGACGATGTATAAGTTAAGTGTGACACAAACAGACCATTATATTCAAAGTAAACAGTCCAGAAATGATATGAATGCTACACTATGAGCCAAAACAGCCTGTAGGGTTCAGGCTTGTGCAAACAGCCGCAAAAGGTCACTGTTATTTTAAAAACTACCGAAGGAGAGAAAGACAAAAGAAGGAAAATCTGAAATCAGGGGCATTTCCAACAAGCAGGAAAAGCAGGCGGTTGCCTGAAGTCTTGAGCTCAGACGGCAGCAAATGAGAACAGCTTTAGTCCACAGTGGAGGTCGACTGATTAATCGTCTCCAATAGGACATTTCACAACCTATCGGCATCTGCAGACCCTGGCTCCGATAGAGGCCGATGGCTGATCTATCTCTGCTTGTCACATGGAGACACAGATCACTGCTCTGCATGGAGGCTCCACAGCCATGGATGCTGCTATTGACTATGAGTCACCACTGCTTTATAAAAGGTCTATTTTGCTGAAGATGTGCGATAAATAACCAGAAAAACGTCTTAAGTTAAGCAGCAATGCTTTGAGGTGCATTCAGTGACCCTCAGCCATACTTCAGTACCTCGATGCATTTAAGTGTTGTTTGATTCACTTTGTTTAAGTGAATCATTGTTCTTCAGCACACAGCCCCACCCCTGTAGAGTTCCTGGTAATCTGAAACGTCCCCAGTGGCAAGTAGTTACTCGTTTAGGGTCGAGGGAAAGTTTTTCACTGGGTAATATCAGTGGAAACACACCAAGGTTTTACAAAATCCCAGGTAAATAAGAAAAGTCCCCGTGGTGGAAACATTACTCTATGAGTCTTTAAAAATCCAGTTTCTGATGCTATGGTTAGACCTGTCTGTAGTTGGGCTGGTTTAATGTATTTTAATGTATTTAATGCCATTTAAAGGTTGTCCCTTGAAATCTAAACTACATGTTATTATGTGATTATAGTCCTGTGTGTCAGTAAAATCCAATTTTATTCATCCAGTGACTTTTACTCACTTATTTAATTGTTTAGATTTAACACTTTCATTGATTTGGTCCAGAACTCTTCTGATTGCTATAATATTTGGCATGAAGCAAATTTTGGAAGGAGTGTTTCCATGACAACCTCCTGCACTTTATTAAGCCTTGACCAGCCAACCTTGTGCTTTCAATCAACCTTTGATTTGCATTTTAAATGATTAAGCTCCTGACTTTACACACTTAAGACGTAAGAGTGTAAAGGTTTCTTTGGTGTCAGCACTAAAAGTCAGTTCTCGGGGACGAAATCTCCTGGCAGTGATTGGTTATAACAGCAGAGATCTTTGCCCATTAAGTGAGATTAGTGAGGAGCAAAAACACAGCGAGAGTGATGACTTTAATTTAGCTCTCTCCTGCAGCATCTGTGCTCAGAACGACTGTGATGAGGTAAAAATCTGACTTTGTTTTGACCAGAGCCTGCAGACGTAGGTTTGGTTTCTGGAAAAAGAACGTAAACATGCATTTTGTTCTGTTTTAACCATCTTATATAGTGTTTTTCTTTTTTTATTATTATTATTATTGTTGTTATTATTTTGGTTAAAGAAAAAAGAACATGCTGCTGAAATAGAATAATCATACATTATAATTTGATATAATCTGCTTATTCCCAATAAATGTACCCTCTTCTTGCTCTAAAGTTTCATTTTTAAACTACACAGGACGTGATTTATTTATTTTACATCTACATACACTTATTCATGATGTCACACTTGATCGATAATCAATTTCTGATCAACATAGGTTTTAGGCTTAGGGATGAGTCGATATGATACACAGTATTGATCAGATAATGATCAAAATCACTAGTGGAAAAATCCAATACAATCCAAATGTTGTGGGCGGTTTATTTCTGCATTATGGGAGAAAAATATTTGTAAGGCAGTTGGAGAATTATGTCTCAAATTAGATTGAAATGGCATAAATGTGTCTAAAATAACTGTATCTGATTGATATCGGTATTCGTATCAGACAGGAAGAACCCGTAATGTGCCATCCTGATTTATTATCTCTGAAGATTTCTCCAAAATGTGTTTTTCAGACCTTATTTTTGACCTCTACACCTTTGACCAATAACCTCCAAACTGTGCTGCCACATACATACAAAAACAACACCCTGCTTCCTCGCAGAGTAATGGAAAGCAACAAATGAGCTGTGAAGTTCACTGTTCTCTGTCTCATCCTCTGCCTCAAACACATTTTCTGATGTAAAACATATTCAGTGCCGACGCAGCCTCCATACACACTACACTATACTGGAGACGTTGATGCAAAGAACCAAAGAAGCTGCAGCAGGAAAACAACAAGAGTTAGGTTCACCGTGTCTGCGTGGGCATGGAAGATTCAGAGTTTCTCTCAGTGAGAGGCTGATCACCGGGAGTCTTAAAGTTTTGAACTCACTGGAGCAAAGTCGACCAATTTACAGAATAAAAATATGTTTTCTTTCATTTATAACCAATCTAAGTTATATATTTGGTTCTATGCGCCGTCTATTTTCTTCTTCCTTTCTATTATTCTTTTTCTTATAATAAAGTTATTGGTTAAACTAAATTAGTATCTAACATCTGGGGAATCACTGTCTGTTTCTTAAACATACTGTAATCTCCCCCATATATAAACACACAAACACAATAAATAAATAAATAATCAATCAATGAATAAGGAAAATCCATATCTGTCAGACAACACGGCCAACGCTTTAAAACAGAGGATGGCTTGATATGAATTTCTTAATCCCGTTGACCATAAATATGAAGAACGACATATTAAAGATATACAAATACTGTAGATACATAAGTCAAAATAAATTTAAATTTTTAATTTAAATTTAATTCTTATTTCTGGTAATGCCAGACGCTGATCTCACTTCTGCTGCACTAGCGGACTTTATCGCTAACACGTTAGCATTTAAACTAGCGGACTTTATCGCTAACACGTTAGCATTTAAACTAGCGGACTTTATCGCTAACACGTTAGCATTTAAACTAGCGGACTTTATAGCTAACACGTTAGCATTTAAACTAGCGGACTTTGTTGCTGACGTGTTAGCATTTAAACTAGCATATTTTATCACTAATGTGTTAGCATTTACGATAGCCTTCATAGTTGCAAACTTTGTCCAGAGCTTATACACAACAAACGGAGTCTGAGATGACGACATGACGTCGCGATGAAAAGAAAACACCCCAAACCTCTTATTAACCTTCTATCTTCTTATGGGGGGAGTTTTCATTAACGTTGTTAATCTACGTTACATTAGTGTTCTTTATTTATGTGTCAATGTGTCTATTTAAGTCACCACAGATTAAGTCTTTTTGAATAGAATTCGACCTAATACATTTCTGACCTTCACACATGAGGTTACATCATAGCCAATGACACAAAAAAAAACAAGAAAAACGGCTCCATCAGCGCGGAGACGCTGCTATTTCGGGTTGTAAATCCTCAGAGCCGATGACAGTGAACATCTCTGAGCCGTAAAAAACCCATCACTGAGACCTGCGGCTTTGCCTTATTCACGTCTTTCTTCTCCTCTTCATACATTACAGTTTGTGCCTTATCATCACTGATGTAACACAACTGTGTCCCAATCAATCTAGAAGAAGAAAAAAACATGTACGTTCATCTGTACGGAGCAGTTTTTACACAAAGTAATCTGTAAAATAAATAAACATGGATTCTGGCTTCAAACCAGCGATGAGGGAGAATTGGAACAATTATCGAGAGTGAGGTCTCTACAGGAGACATGATAAAATGTGGGACGTACAGAGAATCTGACATCGAGCTCTCCACTTAATTAACTTGGCCGTGGTTTGTGTAAAGCTGCAAAGTAAACATGTGTCCACTCAGTTCACTTAACACAAACTGACATAATATCCACTGGAAGCAAAATAAAGACTCATGATTTTATAATATATATATATATATAGTATGTGGGTGTACAGCATATGTACATATATATATATGTATATATATATATATATATATATATATGTATATATATTTATATATATATATATATATATATATATATATATATATATATATATATATATATATATATATATATATATATATATGTAATACAGATCCAATCCTTCCTTCCTATCCTTCAGATTATTATTATATCCGTTCATCCGAGCAAACTCGTCCGAGCGCGTTTGTTGTACCGAGATAAACAAAACATGCCAATTTGTGCAAGACACATCAAAGGTGAAAAGTTGTCAAAAGGTTTTGTGGATTAAAAAGGGTGTTGCCGCGGCAACCCTCTGCGTGTTTTGGTGGATTTCTACCATTCGCCACAAAACAGGAAGTGCCCAAAAACTCCGACACACTGAGTTCCACCAAATTTCACGAAACTTGGTGGGAGGATGTGCAGTCCTAGTTTTCTATTTCCTCTCCTGTTTTTCATGCCAATAAAGGCCTGCAGAAAAAAAATATATCAACCACAACAACAAAGAGAAGAAGAGAAAAACCTTGAACGTTGATGGATGTCTTTAAAAGCGACAGAAAAGATATTTGTGAATGCAAATCCTTCACGACTATGAAGTTAAAATGGAAGAATGGGTCACTCTTCTGAATGAAATGTATTAAAAAATGCATAGTAACAGTAATATTAATGCACTGATGACATCAAAACAGATGTTTAGGTGTAATTTGGCGACCAACAGGAAGGTTTATTTGTTTATAATTGTCTGTAAATGATTCATAATTGATGCTCTCCTCTGTTTGTCTAAAATAATGGCGTCTTGTAGTTAATTTGAAGACATGGCCTGATAAAAAATACCTAATTTCTCCTAAACACAAGGACATTTCCTGCTCTGTGTCATTTTTGCATGACGGCAGAAGAGGATGGAGAGTGTTAGATTGTGTACAGAAGCTGCTTCTGTGTCTCATGCACTTGTTTTGCCTGCGGCTCCGACTCGTCCACACTGAGCTGTTGTTCTGTGTGTGTGTGTGTGTGTGTGTGCTGTGTCAGCTTTATTCTCATGTTACTGCCTCTGTCGAGTCGTTGTCTCTGCACCGACGTGACCAGAAACTGATGGAGACGTTCGTGGATGTGGTCGGTGTCAGTTTAAACTCTACAGACTCACAGTCTTCATGTTCAAAAACATCTGCTGTGCTCCAGGATCAAAATGGTGATAACTTAAATACAAGGAGACATTTGAAAATAACTAAATAGTGTTGAAAAACTGTTTTAACAATTCACAATGAAGAAAAAATAAAATCTCTATTTTGAAAAACCCCTCAGTTGTAAATGAACAACATGTTTTGCATGTTCAAATCTTAACAATACTGTAACACATCTCTCAATGTGCAAAACAGGCCAAAAATGGAAACTATGTACACATCTTCCACTCGCTCCTCTTTGGCGACAAAGACGCGGATTTTCCGTTTTTCCTGAGACAGCACAGGCGTTGCCATGTTGGCTTTTTAATGTGCAACTTCTCAGCTTTCAGAAACTGTTGGAATTTTTTCCTGTAACTGCGTAACTACGGTGATGAAAAGTGCGCTTGTGCCTACGTGTTGGAAATCAAATGATGGAAATCAAGATAAAACTATTTTGACTTGAATAAATAATCATGTGCCGCGTGGAATCCTTCAGGACACATCAGCACAAATTCTACAGAAAAAAAACAAAACAACCGACATTTTAACTAACAAACAACAGCGAGTTTGGTTGTAGATTGTTTAGCCTACGTTCATTATTACGATAACATGATTACACAGATTCATCCTGACTGTAATTGTCAGTGTGGCCACACTATGAGCTCGACGCCAGAGAGATTCACAATCAAAGATTTCCATCTTCGTTCGCCTACTCTGACCTGGTGAAGGTGTGAATACGACGCCTGCACTTGTGTGAGCATCAGCTTCATTTGGTGATTCTAGTGTTTTAGAGACATGTGATTTTCTGGAGAGAAAAACGAGCGACATCTGCAGCCTGCGCGGGAGTGCAGTGCATGTTCACAGCCACAGGTTTTTGGTTGGCCGCTCCTCTGGGATGTGACCGAGCATCACCTTCACAGTGGAGGGTGATGCACCAGGGGACGTTTATTCATCATCTCATCTCTTCCTATTCTCACATTTCCCCTTTTTGCCCGTTCTTGTTTCCCTCAGTTTGATTGTAATCAATCGTGTCCAGCTCTGATTCTGTTGCGTGTGAAAAAGTGTAATTAGAAACGTGCTGGCACTGATTCTGACCTGATCCCCCGCTGGATTATAACTATGCATCTGCACGTGAACAATAACAGCGTGATAGTGATCTGTGACAGTGGCCTAATGTTTCCTTCATCACGTTAAGTCTTTGCATTTGCAGTTTTCTCAGTTAACTTCCTGCGCTGAATATTCTGAGGAGACAGTGTGTTGAGTTTCAGTGTCAAATGCAAATTGTTGGGGTTTTTTTTAAATTAAGATTTTTAGAAACATGTTGTATCCGGTGACATTCTCGCACCTGCACACGGGATGTCATTCATTCATCATTGTCAAGGCAGACGTAGACGACGGCAGCAGAGTGTCAGTGACGCGAGAGAAGTTTTACCGCAGAAAAAAACGGAAGGACGATGAAGGACGATGAAGGACGCGGCATATCAATAACGTTACATCCTTTCTGTCCAAACAGAAGCAGAATAAGCATGTTCTTGTCAGTAATGGTCACATTTGTGGGGAAATGACTCTCAGGATCCATCGATATAAAGTAAGCAGTCAGTATTTAAAGGGTCAATTGATCTTGTGTACTTTAAATTAGCCGTTTAAAAGTCTTTTATTTAATGTAATTAAGAAGAAGTGTAGTGAATTGTCGTCCTACATTTCATTACTACATTGCATTTGTCTTATCGTCTTAAAACCCCTTTAATACGACAGTGACAGAGGCTGACGTGACATTTCAGGCAGAGCAGATGAGTCCACGCTGCACGGGGGTCTAAAATAACTTTTAAAAGGCACTTTTGAATCCACTGTAAGAACAGGACATCAGTCTGGAGGAGGAAGTAAACTTTTGAACCTTTTAACGACAAAGTGGACATGAGTGTTTCCTCCTCTGAAGGACACACAGTCAATTTTGTCCTTTGATTTGAAACTATCACAGTTTTCTTGCCATAATAAAAACAAAATTCATAATGGAAAACAAGAACATTTGCTTCTATATCATTCCCCCATGACTCTTCTTCTTCTTTTTATTAAAACTATATTACTCTCTTGGCCGTTGTGACGTCTTTGCCGAGAAAAGGACGCCTCATTTTATGGCAGAAAGGAACTGAAAACAATGAAGTGAATGTGTTTACTGTGTATCTACAGTGTTGATTATTAAGACACAAAGCAACACTGACTTCAGACTTCATAGATTGTTACTCTACAAACCAGGATTTTTTTAAACCTCAGTGCGTTTCCACCGAAATGACCCGGGAAAGACTTTCCCTCGACCACAATCGTTGGCCCAAAGAAGAACCTACTCAGGACTTTTTAGATTACCAGGAACTCTAAAGGTCTGTGTGCTGAAGAATGCCGATACGTGGACGTAAAGTTAGATGTTTCTTGTCTTCTATTATAATGTATTGTTTTTCTTCTGTTGAAGCGGGAGTTAATCTTGAAATTTATCTCTCAAATCACTAAATTAGTTTGGATTAGATTTGACTTTATTCATCCCACACAAAAGGTACTTTTGTTGAAATGTTCTTTAAGGCTAGTCGTGTAATCTAGGGCCTAAACGAACTCTTGTTTTCAAACTCGATGAACGTTTCGATTCTTTTCTTGGCGTGGTCGTAATAGATAACGAGGCTCAAAAGAACATTATAGAGCCTTGTTATCAACTGGAAATCCCGATTTATCTGTGATTCCAATTGTTTGTTCTGAGTTCATGTTTTCATTTCATCTCCTGCAGTTTTATTGTCCTCACCCTTTCACCTGTATGTCCTGTTTTTTTTTTCTTCCCCCCACTTTATCCAATTTTAACACATCTTGGAAAATGATTCACCCCTGTCGCTTCTCTGGGTCTGGCTTTTAGCTTCTTCTTTTTAGTGGCAGTAAAAAGCAGTGTGGACTCGGAGCTCGGGTACTCATCCTTCTCCCTCCTGTAATTGCTTCATTAGAGCCTGTGCAGCATCTCTGTCTGGTAGCTTGGGAGATTTAATAAGAGCTCAGAGGATGCTCTCAAACTGCTGCTTGGATATTGCTGCGGAATTTCTAATATCCGGGCTTCATTCCAATGAGGACAGAAAGTCAAAGAACATCAAACTAAATAGATTGGTGCATCCCTTCAGTCAAGTACGAGACGAGAACGTCACAGAGAGTGGATTGTGTTTCCTGTTGTTTTCATTTCCAGTGAAATTATTCCAGAGAGATACAGATGAAGATTTAATGTGCTCATACGGAGGAATGTTCAACATATTTCCAGCCTGATCCTGCTTTGTTTTCCATTGTTTTCCTTCATCTCATCAAAACTCTGCCTCAATTTCCGGGCCGGTTGTGCAACAGCATGTTAAGAAAATGAAAAGCATATGTCATTTCGGTGAAATCCTGGGAAAATGTTTTATTTATCAGTTTTGCACCTTGATACAGACGCAGACTTTTATTTTGAAATGATTAATAATTGTAAAAAAAATTTCTTTGTAAAAAAATGTAAATGCTATGCATGTTACATATAAAGTTAATGATTATTAGGCTATTTGCTTCATTTACGTCAGGGTGCAAATAAAGAGAATATTATTATATTATAATATATATTCTGAATATTAAACAGAACTTTTCTAAAATGATATCCCAAATTAATTAAATCGCTGAGAATTAAATTAGTTTAGTCCCTTTGCATGCACAGAAAAAGACTACTTACATCCATACACTCACCCACCAAACTGTACATCACACAAGTCTCCTGGACACAAGGTGTAGTGTTGTGTGTTAAACACAAGTGATCCACAACTGTTCAAGTATAATAGCGACGTTAGAGGTGATTTATCGTCTATAAGATCATATCATGATTCTTGTTTTACAGTATTTAAAACACCCACATGAGTGTCACATGACCACGAGACGCCCTCGCGAGCCTCCTCCCTGCCACACAGGTTTGCCGTGTGTGGTTATGCTAATAAGGAGAAACCGAAACTAAGTCTTAAATTCTTTTATTATTTGCTTTTGTGTGTTTGCTGCACAATTTACCTAAACAGTAGAACATGACATGTGAATGTTTACCCAGAGTGCAATGTTCCTACACTGTGGTTCACTTACAAGCCTTTGAATTTGTACTTGAACCCTAAAATTTAAGTGAGTTATTTTCCTGAAACACTGTGTCCAGGGACATAATCTGTAATTAAAATCACAATTTTAAAGGATATCGACTAATTATTATTAACAAAATCCCCCCAAAATATCAAGATATTGTTTTTTGCACATCTTGCCATTGGCCAGATAATCTGTTGGAATCAGTATAAAATCAGAACGCACTAAAGATTGGTGGAAGAGCTAGATCGGGGCCAAAACTTGGGGAATTGTCCTTGACTGTGGGTCAGGGTTTAAGTGCGGCACAGGTGCTGCACAGCATCGTGCATGGTTTTTGATCATGAGGTGTGTATTGATTTGTGAGACTTTTGTTTTTTTGTCCTGCAAACAAAAACAAGGTTTGTGACCTTTCAGACACAGAGAATCAATCAAGATCAATACTGGAAGCTACACCGACTAAAGCCACATGCACATAAATGACCAAGCAAACAGTGTGTCATAAAAGAGAGGAGAACAGTTCAGCCATATACACTCAAAAATCCCTATATCGCAGCAGTTAATGAGAGATAATATCATGGCAGCTAATTCGGCTGCTGCATTTCCCATTGGATGTAGTCATCAGCCAAACTGTCAAGTGTGCATTTAAATTGGGGAAATGACAGCTAGAACATTATTATAATAAACTCAGGAGGCTGGTGAAGGATGTGTAAGCTGAGCATAATAATAAGGTGAGGATGGAACTTTCCAGAAAAGACGCCTCCACCATGTAAACTTCCTATAATTATGATTTTCGAGCTGTCACTTGGTTGTTTTTTTACAAATATATATATAGTGTGCTAATATAATAATGATGATAATTATAAAAAAAAAATCTCTATAGTATATATAAGTAGTGTAGAGTATATTAAGCTGGAGCGTGAATTCCCTGCAAATTATGATGACAAATGCTTGGACTAAGCATGAATATGAAGGATGCTGCCACATAATATCTTCACTAGGTCTTATATACTATATATAGCAAACAGCATGGGGGGGGCTGATGAGGCTGATGACCAGCATTTGTGAGTGTGTGTGCGTGATAAGGACACATTAAATGAACATGTTAGAGCAGAGAGAAGTTTGCACATGCCATCACGTCAGCTGATTTCCTCACATTTTTGCCTATGCATGCATGTGCACGTGTTAGCACGTTAACGCTCTGTCACCAAATTAGCACTTTTATCACGATTATAAATGCCATTATAAAAAAAGGTCAAACTTTAGTATCAAAAGGCGAATGAAAACCTATAGATATTCAGCCATTTTGTTTCACTAGGTCAATTATCTGTTAACATGTTAGCAAATTGTCACTTTGCTCAAATCAAATTTAGCACATAGCTGTAGCTAGTCACAAAATGAACTGTCATTCTACAAAAAAACTCAAAACTTCATTAAAACGGATTATGAACTTGTTAGCATGTTAACGCTTTGTCACTTAGCTTGACTCAAAATTTGCATTTTATCACCATTATAAGTTGTTGCAAGTCACATTTTTAATTGTCATTCTGAAAGACGCCTGATTCAAACGTCAGATATTAACAAGTCTAGGAAGACAAAACAGTTCACTATTTTGTCTTCCTAGACTTATTAGTTTCCTGTTAGCATGTTAATTTAGCTTAGCTAATGGCGTCACACTCACGTGATGACCAGCGACGTGGAGAAGAGCAGCGTTCCCAGCAGGCCGCGGCGACAGTCCGCGTTCTTCCTCTGGCGCTGATGCATCTCGCCGCCGCAGTTGTCGCAGCAGCGGCACATGCAGAAGAAGAGGCCGACGAGCGGCACGAGCACGGTGAACAGCAGGCCCACCGCCGCACACACCACGAAGCCTATCTCGTAGTAGATGACCTGGGGTCAGCGGGAGGGAGGGAGGGAGGGAAGGAAGACAAAATCAGATGAGGAATAATGAAAGACGATAAGAAAGAGATGGCATCAGATTTGAAGGAGGAGGGGAATAAAGGGAGGGAGGTGAAATAAAACCCAGTTGAATCAAGGGAGTGAAGGAGATAAGAAAAGGATAGATTAACAGCAATATAACAGGGAAGAAGGGAGGACACACACTAGGAGGTTTAGGATCAACAAATCTAAAAATAACTCTTTATCCAAAAGGGATTTATTGAAAAAAACAATACAACACTAATCACTGTGGGAGAATCCTGTCTTTCCCGTTCTTAAACTCAATAATAAACTCTTTAATTAAATCAAATGCACCAGTCACAATGATTTCATAATGATTTTCTCGCAGTTTTCTTCGTCTTCTTCTAAGCTCTTTCCAAACCACTTTGGTTCCGATTGATTGTAAACACACAATAATGATTCAACTGCAAACCTTATTATCGGGACACATTAGTCTGACTAACCCAATGTCATCATAGTCAGACTAACATGTCGAAACGTATTTTAAAAGTCTGAAGTGAGTGCAGTGAAATGTGCGATTGACTACAACTCACCTATGAAATTGCATTTCTCATTACAAGGTCTCTATAATTTGATTAAATATTTAAAATCTTTAAGGTGACAATGTGAAGAGAAAAAGTCCTCCTGCTAAATTGTTGCTGTCGGCAGGTTCAGCTCCTCTACATTCCCTCCTGTCATGTACCACAGCGCTGCCGCTTTAATCTGCGCCCGGCTACACTGGAGGTTTGTAGGTAAGTTGTCACGATGAAGCTCCGTTAGCGTCTCATTATAAAAGGATCAAAGCGGGCGGCTGCTGTCCGAGCTCCTGACTGGACGCACGGACGGCTCTCACGGCTGATTCACACTCATCTCAGTCTCCCTCGCAGGTCAGCGGCTTCTCCAGGGACCTGCAGAGGAATGAAACCTTCTCTGGTCCACTCTGAAAATCTTTCTGAACACTTTATGTAATTATGGTGGTTGGACGTGTCACGGCTGTGGCTGCACGCGTCAGGAAAATACAGCAGACTTACGAGATACAGGAAGGAACATGGTGACAGTGACAGGATGTGAATGGTCCAGTTTGATAAATTAAACTTCTTGCCACGACTCAAAACAAGAAGGTTATCCAAAACACCCTGAACAAAGAGGAAGGCTGTACTTACAACGCTGTTATTCTCACAGTTAAATCAGCTTTAAAAGAAGCCAACGTGTCTCTTTTTAGGATGATTGATACAAAGTCTCCTCTCTACAGATTGGACGTCACCTGAGATGGCAGTTACCTCTGCTGCTTTTATTCATGCCTCTTCTATTCTGCGCCACAACCACTTCACTCTCCCTCCATCAGTGAATCAGTGTGTGTTTCCACCCACAAAAGAAATTCCATCTACCCCCCCGACACTTTGGGGTAATTCCCCACATTTCAGTATCCAGTATCTCCTGAGGGTAAAAACACACACTGAGCACCTGTGTGTGTGTGTGTGTGTGTGTCTCAACAGTCCAAACACTGCTTGGCGATACTTCACAAAAGAAGGTCAAAAATGTCTCCACTGCTCTTCGATGTCCTGCAGCTCAGACTATTTTTGGACCAGAGCTTTATCTTGAACAAGTGCCCTGAAAGAAGAAGGTGACCTTCCGCCAATAACCAGCTGAATGATGTGTTGGCAGCATGTCTCTAAGTGACGAAGGCGGGCACTTTGTGGAGCTTCAGAAGTCAGAGTCCATCAACGTAAAGTGTCCTTGAGCAAAATGCTGTTTCCCTACACACAGCACACAGACTGTACCGTGTCCTCGAAAACGATCGGAACATTGAGGCCATAAAGAGCGGGAATAATCATCTCCAATTCAAACTTCAAGACACAATTTAGAGATATTACAGAGATGGAACAAACAGACGGATGTTGCTCAAAGAGCATTGGGCTGGACAGAAGAAGCTAAAGTGTTAGCAGAGCTAGTCTGACACACAGCAGCTCGTCTATCATTTATCAGTGGAACAACAACTTTGACAAACACCATGGTTTCTTCTGTTGTTTGATGGTTGAAAGTAAACCTACAGAAGAGCAGCAGGTCGAGGAGAAGAGGCTGGAATATGAAACTCAGCTGCAGGTTGAACCACTTCCTCACACCGTCCTCCTGCTAAGTTTGAGTGTTTCCGCGAGGTTGCTAAGGAAGTAGATTCCAGACTTCCACACTCAAAAATAAAGGTCTGATCTACCTGTGATATAAAAGAGTAAATTAATGATGTGATTCCAAGTTGCTTGAGAGTACACTGGATTATACACCGACAGCGACAGCAGCAGCTCCAGCCTTAATAATACCGGATAACATTCCTCTTCTGTGCTTAAGTGGCACATCGCGCAGGTACGGGGCCTGTTTTCCTTTTTGTTCCCTGAAGAAAAGTTTGGAGTCACTTCTGGGATTTAGTTGCTTTGATAAACCTGAGCCAGAGTCATAAATCTTATGCTCTAGTGCAGAATCAGGTTAGCAGCGTACTGCGGCTCGGTTTCATGACAGTGAAATCAAATATTTCTGGAGAAACTGGAGAAGTAATTGCTGCGACTTATTAACGTGATAAAAAGGCAGCGGGATGCGCGGTGACATGGAGAGGATTTGTGTCGATGATTATGACTGCAAGGCTTTTATGAGGCTGTACTCTCTCAGCGTATGTGTAGAATGACGGTTGTAGAAAAACATCAGCAGGTAAAATATGAGCGTTTGTGTGTCTGTGTTTTACACAGGGGAAGAAAATGCAGCAGAAAAATCCAATCGACGGCCGACCAGCTGTGAGCTGAACAGTCATTACAGTTCACACATCCTCACACAAGTGCAGCTGCTGCCCTGTGAGTTGCTGTTGACATGAGATACAGAGCACAGGAGCTACACCTTCAGAGTCAGAGATGCTATTTTAACGCAGTTAAGTGAGTTGGATAAGAAGGTTCAGTGGAAGTCAGAGGGCTGCACAACTGTTTATGTAAACTCCAAGGCCAAATCCTTTTTTTCATGTTTACCCCCATTACCCTTATCTCTGGAACCCTACAAGATGACACGCCTGTGTGACACAACAATGTGACACGACATCACGACACATATGTAAGTAACATGCTGACATGCTAACATGTTTTTGCAGGAGATTCAGACTCGTGTGTGGCTAAATATTGGCATTTTTTCCATCATACAGTTCTAGCACAATTCAGCTCAACTCTACTCATTATTGTGGTTTTCCATCAGTGATAGAACCTCGTACCTGGTGCTTTTTTTTAGTACCTGCTCTGACGAGGTTCCAAGCGAGCTAAAAGCCGATACTAAAAATGTGACGTTGACAGATTTGCCGGCCACTGATTGGTCAGAGAACGTCGTCACTGGAAGAGTCATGAGCGCGACGTCCGGCACAAGAATCAAACCGAACATATGCCGAACTGCAGATCAGTTAAGAAACACTTCAACAACCTGAAAATGTGCGTTAATCTCCAGCATTTAGGAAAGGAAATATCTAGAGGAGTCTGGTGTATTTAGCGACAGCACTGCTGAAAGCCAGTGATCACAAGCGGTTCAGTATCAACTGATTCGAATGATTCAGTATACTGAAAACAACTGCTTTGCTCGTCACTAGTTTGTGTGTTTGTGTCGTGAATCACGGCAGTTTCGCGCTATGACGACCCGACACACGTTGAGAAGGTACTTTATAGTAGTGGAAAAGTGACGTGACTGACAGCTAACCGAGTAGAGCTAGAAGTGTATCGTTGAAAAGCGCCATAAGTAGCAAGTGTTGCTAATGTTGCTAAAGTAATGTCCAGTGTTGGACTAAAAACATCAGAAACAGGAAAAAAAGCCTTGTGTAGTGTCACGGCTAAACACAAAAACATGATTTGATTGTTGGAATATTTGTACTTCAAGACTTAAGTGGTCAACACTTGAAAGTTGAACATCCCTGAACTTCTGACGCAGTGTGTCAGTGTTTCAGTTGACTTGTCAGCCGCTCACAGGTGAGATGGCCGGTTTATCTCTGTCACGGGCGACTGAACACTCGCCTGTCAGAAAACACAACGCCTGAGGAAACCTGGAGGAGCAGATTGTGGTTTGTGCAAGAGACAAGTTGTTGTTGTGGCTACCGTGGCCACACAACATGCTAATGAGAGTTAGCGTTGAGACGGTAGGTAAAAAAGCTCAGTTTGAAAGGTTAATAATACATTTTTAATTAGACTTTAATTATTTAGTCAGGACACTCTCACTACACAGGAATGCACTAAATTGAGGGTTAAAATGGGATTTTGAGCCATAAAACTCAAAATTCAGAGACTAAAGTGGAATTTTAGCGACTGCTGTGCAACCCCACTGACTTTGCTTTAGGATGGAGCGGGACGACAGGAGGGGATGGACGGGTCTGACAGTGAATCCAGTGTGCAGACGTTACCTGAAGGCTCAGCACTATGTTCTCTGGCTGAAGGAGGCCAGATGAGATGGAGAGGACATGCAGAAGACAAAGGCAAGTCAGCGTCAAAAGACAGAAAACAGAGACGTGTGGATGAACAATAACAACAAAAGACAAAAAAGAGAAATGAAAGACGTCCGTCATCAGCATGCAAATCCACACAGACAGTAATAAATGAGACACACAGAATGTATTCATGAGTGAGTCTTTGTTTGTCCATGTTGTGTCTTTAAATGCACACATTGTGCAACAGAAGCAATTACCATGTATTTCTGGGCGGTGACAAAGATGTCAAAAGATGACCTTATTGGCTTTGGTTTACCAAAAACCTATTAACACTTTCCTCCAGAGGAGTCACGGACGGCAGAGTATCTGAGAGGCACATTTGTCGAGTATCAGAGCGGCTGGAGCAAAAAAGTGTTTTCTTCCTCTATAGCAGGGGTCTGCAAAGCTGTGGCTCTAAAAAACATGTTTATTTTTATTTTATTTTGGTCTTTCAAAGTGAGCCGATCTTAAAGGTGTTGCAATATTCTGTGAGTCACATTCAATGTCTAACTTCAAAAGTGAAATTAAAAAGCCTCAAGGCCATTCCTGACACTTCAATCTTTGGATCCACATAGGTGGGTCTTCTAAAGCATAAATTACACTGAATCTTACTAAGGATTAAACTTTTCCTAAAACAGTTATTCAGTGTTTTATTTTTTAGGTATTAACAGCAACGGAATGTCAACAATTTTCTTTTTGCAGTTCTTAAATGTCTTTATCTTCATTTGATGGGTCAAATGGGTTTCTTTGTGGCTCCAGATTCATTTTATTTGAGTGGAAAGGGGACAAAAAAATGTCTGTTGACCCCTGACCTCTAAGCAGACAAAATAAAAGCAGTAACACACACACACTCTTACCTTTTGATATTCCGTGTGAAGAGCTCCAAACTTGTCTTTTGCCAGTTTGACGATAAGATCTGAAACAACATGGAGGGAAAACAACACATTATCTGCTGCCCTTTTTGTCAATTTAAAAATAAGATTTCTTAAATATGAATATTTTCTGGGGTTACTTTGCTCCATGTAACAAAAAAAATCATTATAAACAAATACTTTGTTGGTTTGTTGACATTTTTCAACATTCTCTCAATAACTCTTGGTAAGTAATAACGGTAAATAATGCAGAGTTGAGTTTTTCATGGAAGTTATTTCTGTCAAACTGAAGCAGCAGGTTTGACATTTCTGAGGAGACGCTGTCATGAAATCCACAATCAACAGTGACACTGCTGCGTCCGCTTCATCCCTCCGGGTTTAGGCCGAGGGCGAAGTCTGACACTGTGAGCAGCTCGTCTATTATTCATCAGTGGACTGACATCCTGTCAAAAAGTGCTGCTGGTGCTGCTCAAACCCTGGTTCCTGCTAAATCCCGGGGAGAGCTGACGAAGGAACCGCGGGACAACTTCAGAGAATTTTACGTCGAGTTGATGAAACTGATGTGTGTGTGTGTGTGTGTGTGTGTGTGTCGGTGGAGTTCATGTTTGTTGATATAAGAGCCCTGGTTTTACATTACTGTTGGATATTATGTCATTATTTGTTTTAATGTGTTAATGAGTATGTTTATCCTGCAGTTACTTTCCATAAATGAGAAGAAGAAGTTTTTCTTCTTCTTCTTGTTCTTCCTCCAAATGAATCACATATTTGAAAACGTGAACATGCCCCAAAACTCTCAGATTTCTGTGACCGCATCAGACCTGGTGAACATTTTCTGTCTGAAAGTGGTTTTCGAGGGAATGTGTGTCAAAAATTGCTAAAATCTGACTAGAATTGTTTTTTGTTATTTCTGTGGAAATATCATATTTTTATGTTGCTAGACTTTTTTTATTGTTTATGTAATTTATTTGATGTTGGATAAGTGACATACCACAAGATTCTAGTGCTGATTTCCACAATAAAAGGTTTTTCTATAAATGTATAAAAGGTAAAGTTACATGAAAACTTTCTCATGGATATTATCCTGTGGTTTACTGTACAGTACCTCACTTGGATTATTGTGGCTCCTGGAATAATACAAATGTATAATTCATGAATCATATCCAAATATGGATACAAACAAACAAACTTGACAGTGTTTGGGCTGAAACACAAGGTTTCCACAGACTGTCTATTTTGACGTCTAATTGAAGTCATGTTAAAGGATATTTAATGAAATGACTGTTTTAATAACTCCAATCCCAGTTAAATGAAAACATTATTTCATTCTTCATTCTCCTCCAGACACGGAGCGCTGCTGGATGTGACTCATCTCGTCTGCTCAGAGGTGAGAGGTTTTCCAAAAATAAAACCAGGAGAACATTTTTTCTTTGTGTCTTCTTTCTACAGGAGGAAATGAATTGTTTGACGTATCACGAAACAAACTTTCTGCCGATACATTGCAGCCTTTGAGATATATTACAGTGTTTTGATTTAAAAATAATGAATTCTTCATGATCTAACAATGACCTGATTCCTGTAATCCTCTCTCCCTGCCCGATGGTTTTCCCACCGTGTTTGTGCAAAAACAAAAGTCAACGATAATATACTGTAAGTCTGTTTTTTCATATCTAGGTTAAAGTCCCTCCGCCCTGTAACGGCTATCGGACGTCACTATTGTGCCTTTATGCTCGAGCTGTAAAATAATCTGTAAAATAATCCAACTTTCTCAATAAAAATAAAAGCACATTGAGCTGAGAGCAGAGCTATCATCTTTTACCCGACCCCGTGTTCTTAAGCTATTTTCGTCCTCTCTCACGACTCAGGTAACAGTAACCGAGGAGTGTGTTATGATTCTGTACTGACCTCAGCGACGGCTGCAGGTTTGGTTTGATTATTATATCAACAGAGAATCAGCATCTAACCTCAAATATTGAGATTGAACAGAGTTTGTGTTTATTAATGGATTATGATAAATAAATAATCTTTAGTTGCAGCTCTAATAGAAACACTTTTTTTGTTCTGCATTTACACCGTCATTAGAGACAAGATGGTGCGGCATGTGTGGACAGAGTAACCACGGAAACGCAAAAGGCTTTCAGCCATCTTCCTCAAAGTGGAGTCTCGCAGGACGAGCTTTTACGAATTTAACCCTAAACACACCCTTCAAGTAGTTCTTGTACTTGGGGTCGAAATTTAAGAAGTAGTGCTTTTATTTTGTGAAAAACTGTGATGTTTACTCAAAACAAAGAGAGAATTCTAATATTCCCCTAAAAGTAGTCAATCCTTACAAGCAGTGTTCCATTTTTGCTTGAAGAATATTTATTCCTTTGTTATTTATTTGACTTTAAGTCCATGAAGGGAAGCAGCTGCAGTTCCCAGAACACACTGCAAATACAACACTCCAGGCCTGAGCTGAGTCTTATTATCTGACTGCTCGAGGCAAGTTGTGATGCTTGAACTCACAGTTCCCTGGGACGACTGAGGAGGAGGCACACGGAGAACATGAGGAGGCGAGAATACCTCCAACTGGCAGAGAACAAGGGGAGGGGGGGAGATGACCACCGAGGTGAGCTACAGTACAGCCGAACAACTGCCCAGAGGCCTCAGAAAAGCCACAGGAACATCACAGAGGCTGCAGAGAAAACTGCAGGTGTAGCAGGAGTCACCCAGAAAATCAACATATAAAGATGCAGATGTGTAATATTTCATTAAATCTTTGATACTTTTCAATAATAACACTAGTTTGAAATAATGAAGTTAATGTATCAGGATAAAAAAGCCCCTTGGGGCAGTAAATAATCGTCTCTAATGTGCAGCACAGTTAAGGAGGGTGTGTCCGGTTGAGCAGCTCAGAAGAGCATTCACCGCCCTCCGTGCCTTTAAGGCCTTCAGTCAAAGAGTCAGCGTGCAGGATGTTTCCTGGAGTAGATGATCGTCCAGGCCATATTTTCAAAATAAAAGGCTGTTTCTTTTATCAACTTGAAAGAAAATCTTAGAAGTCATTTTTGCACAATCACACAGAAAGACCAACAAACCAAAAACATAACCCCCTGTTGGATTAATGGATGAATGAATGAATGAATGAATGAATGAATGAATGAATGAATGAATGAATCTTCTCGCCTCTGAAAAAAAAGGGCTCATGAACAAAGTGATGGCTGGGACGTCGGCCAAGAATGAAGAGCATCAGCGATAAAGGAGCCGTGAGAGGATGAAGGAGTGAAAGAGAGTGGAAGGAGTGAAAGAGAGTGGAAGGAGAAAGGAAGGACAAAGACAGGAGGAAAAGGAGGAGAGGTGAAAGAGTGAAAAGCCGTAAGAAGGAAGGGTTTAAGTGAACCTCTGTTTCCAGTCAGAGACATTTAATCCCTCACTCCATGAGTGTCCACCCACATTAACTCTCTCCTCCTCTTCCTCCTCCTCCTCTTCCAAAAGCAGGACTGAAAATAGACGTGCCACATGCTGAGCGAGATGCATGTACAGTATTAAAGTGTAAATGCACATTTTGAGATGAATGTAAATGTAAACGCAGAAGCACGAGCTGGTTTCAGCGGCTTCTCAAGTGTGAAGCCTTTAAAGCAGATTTATTGAGGCTTTCCAGAGAGCTGAAGATAAAGGCGAACCAAGAGAGAGGGTTTGGTTTGTTGTCTTTACTTTTACTGGAAGGGAATCATTCGCCCAGAGAAATCCAGCAGAGCTCTGATCAGAAAAACATGAGGAGGAGGAAGAAGAAGACAAAGAAGATGAAGGCCAAGAAGACCAAGACGACAGAGAAGACAACCAAAGAAGAAGATGACGGACTATTTAGATGGCCACTAACAGTGGGTTCCTCAGGACGCTGAACAGTTTCCTGTGCCAGAACTTTGTTCTCATCAGGACGGAACATTTATTGATGCACTGACAGAAGAACCTTTGTCTTTGTGTTTACTGTAGAACTGACTCAGCTAACATCATGGTCAGAGGATGCTTCAGGCTTATTGCTCCCTGACCGACTGGATGACATGAACCTCTTCTAGGTATCAAAACCTGATATCGAAGGACAATATCAATCGATAATTGAAAACCACAAGTATTGCAGTTCGATACTCAGCCGTGTTCTTTTAGGAAATCACACGAGTTTCCAGGAGAACAAACGTCTCCTCGTTGTTTCAGATATGAAATAAAGCAGTTTCTTTGTGCTGCTAATTGACCAATCCATTGGTTTAACTGTGGATTAGTGCTGAATAAAACCCACACGTGCAGTAAAGTGAAGACACTAAAATAAGACAGTGGTTGATCTTGACAGAGGACACACACTGAGGTGGACTGAGGCTCGGTTTATGTTTATATTTAGATTTGATTAAACTGCTGAAAAATGAAAAATCAGCAAATGTGGAAGAGCAAAAAAAAAACAAAAAACAGAAGGAATGAGCTCTGAAGTCGGGGGGGCGGGGCGGGTGGGGGCGGGGGGAATAGATCTGGAACAGACTGAGACAGATGGACGAATAAAAATCAGAGAATGAGAATCAAGAGAATGGTGCAGAGATGGAGGGATGAAGAATACATGGTCAGATGGAGAGTATAAATAGACTGATAAATGATAGGTGATGCAATGCAAGGACAAGAAGCTGATGAAAATGGGTTTACACGCTGCTCTGCATTAAGTGAAGGAAAATCTATATGATCTGCACAGAAGAAGAAGAAGAAGAAGAAGAAGAGAAAAACCCAATCCAATCACCAACAAATAAGCAAACGTCTAAAATTCCTGCTGCTAAGCCTCAGCAGTTCTCTGAGACCACAGCTGCTGCTAACAGACTTATTAAGGAATCAAATAAATATAGAAGAGAGTGAAGCGTGGTCGTGAGATGATACACGTCCACAGCACAAAAGAGTCGTGAAAGTTATCTGAGGAAACTCGCACAAAATGAGGCAGAGCTTTGTGTTATGACATTAAATTCAGCAGGAGCTGTTAAAAACCTCCTCCAGAGCCACAGACGTCACGGGATTAGCTTTGTTTAAAACCACAATGGCGGCAAGAAGACGTTCCGCAAAGATGAACCGCGGCGGCGCCAATTTCGAGCCGTCAGAGTCGACTGCTCGCTCTAAATCCATGAAGCTCGTGCTGAACAATCACCAAACCCTGACAGACTGAATATATCTGACTCTAAAGACGTACGTATGGAAACAGCCTGAGATGAGATTCTTCCAGACCTGCGGTGACCCCACACTTTAAAACCTTCTGATAAACTTTCCCCTCCCCCAACGGTTAAAATAAAGTGTATATTAAATTTAATAAGGGTTTTTTGTGCCTGATATGAAGTGACTCCAACTCTGCCATTGTTGGTTCTTTATTCTCACGTGTACTTTGTCAAAGATTACCATGACCTAAATCCTTTTTTTAGTATTATTAAACGCTGACTGTGGTCAGGGACACAGGATACACGTGTCTTTTATTGAAAAATTTTAAATAAGATCATAATAAATAAATCACTAGGACTGTAATGTGCTCTCTTATTATTATACAACTTTGCTCTGGTTGCTAAATGCCTTGGCAGCCATTTTAATAAGTGATCAATCAGTTTTGAACATGTTGTTGTGACATGTAAACAGATGTGTTCTAACTTTATATAACAAGTATGAAATACTAATAAACACGGTGGTTACATACTGTACACACAGTGTTGATAATCGTCCTCCAGTAAATGTCTGCACACGCACCAGTGACTTGGCATTTAACTGAAATAATGTGTGTGTGTGTGTGTGTGTGTGTGTGTATCAGAGCTGACTTCCCATGAGCCTGGTGTGAAAACACCTCCGCAAGGTAAACACACTGTTACCATGGAACCCGTAACTATGAAGGCGAGTCTATTGGCTTTTATCACAACTAGAATAAAGGAACACACACACAGTTACAAAACGACATGGTGTAAAGGCATTTAATTTAAAACACTTAATCTTTTTGTGCCATTATCTCCTCCCACCAATCACACTGAAATGAACTGAGCTGCCTCGCATATGTGTGTGTGTGTGTGTGTCTGTGTGAGAGGGCATATATATCTTTGTGAGGACAAAACCATATCCATTCATGGGAATCAAGGACATTTTTGGCCGTTACTCACAATCTTTAAGTCAAGACTTGGTTTTAGGATTAGAACTAGGTTAATGTCAGGTTTAGGTTAAGGGTTGGGGTTAGGAGATTTAGTTGTGATAAGTTAAGGTTGTCCCAGCTAAGGATGCTGCACAAGAATGTGTGTTATGTCTTTATGAGGTCCAAAAAACATATAAACCTATCTTTGTACGAACATTTTTGTGCTTTTTCAGGGTTAAGACCTGGTTTTAGGGTCAGGGTTAGTCACTTAGGGTAAGGGTTAGAGTAAGGGGTTGGCATAATGCATTCCCTTGCATCATAACAACTAAGATATAAAAACTAGAGCTGCAACTAACGATTATTTTCATAACCGATTAATCTGTGGATTATTTTCTCAATTAATCGATTAATTGTTTGGTCCATAAAATATCAGAAAACCATAAAAAATGTTGACCGGTGTTTGTGAAACCTGGAAATGATGGTGTTCTCAAATGTCTTGTTTTGTCCACAAACCAAAATGATTCACTTTTAATGATTTCTTTGTTATCCAGAGCAAAGAAATGAAGAAAATACTCACATTTAAGAAGCTTAAATCGGAAATCTTGTTTTAATCATGCAAAGAGCTTCAAACCGATGAATCGATTATCAAAATAGTTGTCGATTAATTTAGTAATCGATTCATCGATTCATTGTTTGAGCTCTAATAAAAACAGGTGTGTTTGTGTGTGGATGCCAAAGATGGCGTCAAGATGATTTAATCTGCTGTCATCAACTGTTTCAATCTCACCGTCTTTTGTTGGAATATGACGTTAATGCTTCAAACGAGAGGGAAGTTTACTGTCTGTGTACATACAGTAAGTACATACAGTATACAGTAAGTATATAGAGTATACAGTAAGTACATATGTGGAATTGTACACGTCACTCGTACGTAAACAGCTGCTGGGTAACATTTACGACTGAGACATGGCCCCTACACAATAAAGCTGTCTTCATGCGTCCACGGGTGAGAGGAGACACAGACAGAACATGAACATCCTCATCGCTAATCTGATCAGACCTGCTCACATGCACCAATACACAATATGCTGTGAATACAATCCAGCGTTCACAGTTACAGTTTTAATAATCCTGACAGTTGCCTCTTCAGTGGGAATCACATTGATGGGAGCTAATGCATGACAGGGCAACTGCACACACTCGGATAAAAATAAATGTGGGTGACATGGCAACAGACACTAATAAAACCTGTAATATCGCTGGCGTCGTGTCCGCGGACACAGAGAAATGACAACGTGAATCCAGTGTACGGTGAGATAAGTACAATAATTCACCGGCTGTCAGAATAGAGCGTGTTTTCCTCGATGCACAAGTTTGATTAATATTTATTCATTTATTCGTTTGTGCAGTTAAAAAAAGTCACTCCCAGAAACTCGTGGGAGATTTATTTTGGGTGGTGATAAATAAATGTGCTGAGTTTTCTGCAGCCTTTCACTGAGAATTGAAGAAATAACACATGAATAATGATGTTGTGTTGTGATTGATTTGTCATACGAATCTTTTCAAATGGCTGGTTTGCCGACTCAAAATAATATTAGCCGTAAAAAGATAGCGGGTCATCATATACAAAGTGTGTGTGTTTCTGTAGAACTTAATGGTCCAGTGGTTTGTCCTGGGAGAAACTGAGATGACAACCGTGAAGTATGTTTGAATACGAACACGATTGCTTTAAAAAAACAAATCCTTTGGTTTTTGTAGCCTTAGAATCTGAACCTTTTATATGAGGTGGCCATTTTGTGCGGCCATCGTTTGGACCGACCCAACGGTCACAACGCTTCTCTACTTCTCTACAGAGTGTGTCCACCGTGTCTTCCAATCTGCCGTCTCACCACTAGATGCCGCTCATTCTCACACACTGGACTTACACACTGAAAGTGGCCAGGAGGAGCGAGAAATCTGATTTCCCCGAAAAATGTGATCATTTGCTCACCAGCCTCCGCTTCTAACCTTCAGGCTGAGTCCAGGGACAAAAGGACAAACAAGTGTGTGCTGTGGAGTCTGGTTCTGAAAGCTGACCACTGCACCGACAAGAGGATTGTCTCGCCGCGGTCTGACCCAGGCAAACAACATCCCAGATTACCACCGGCTAATCGAGGCTGAAGCCGCGCTGCAAAGGTGACAAAGACAGACAGGAGCCTGCAGAGCGCCGAGACTCTGACCAATCACAGGAGACAACCTAACACCCACCCATCAGCGGGAAGAGAGAAAATAGACATACTAGTGAAATGTCCTTTGGACGACTGCACACGACCACTGCTGCTGCTGCTGCTGCTGCTGCTGCTACACTCCACCACACACTCACCCATCACTCCTGCTCAACATTCAGAGTCAGTGTCCCAAGCAATTCATCTGCAAGTATTAGACGCCAAGTATTAGACTCCAAGGTTCTCAAACTGTGGAGCTTCCTCTGGTGGTAAAATCACAAACACTGTTGTACTGTTGTACATGCTACACCGGGTGTGTGATGGGAGTGGAGCCGAGGAGTTTTGACCAGAGTGTGTAGAAAATGACAACAGCAAAATACTTTTGCCGTGTTTCCACCAAGTGGTACGGTTTGGTATGGTACGTATTTCCCTTTACATTTCCATTAGGAATAAACAAAAACAACCAGCCCCAATTTTCTTCCATTTTTGGGTACACTTCCTTTGGGGTGCCCAAAAATGGAAACGGTAACGAGTGTCGCTAGAGCTACGAGAGTCAGCTGATTGAGCGACAGCAAAGTGTCGCTCTCTTGCAACCGGTGTTTCTTCATGCCAGCGGTCTATTCTCATGTAAATGCGTCACGCGTCACATCTCGCCAACGCAGCACACACCCCACCCCCCACCTACCAAGTAAAGGTATCGTTCTCAGTCGAAACACAAGCCTTTACCGTTCCGTGCCGAACCAAACCGAACTGGAACCACGATGGAAACATGGCTATTGACTAAGCCTTGTATTATGTGCTTTAGGCAAAGGCCTTTGCTTTCCATCCATGGTACAACGTCCCGCTGTGCTGGCATCAGGGCGAGAAACCAAAGCCATTAGAGAGCTCAATATTTCCTCCTGTGGTACTCGGTATAAAAAGTTAGAGAACACTGATAGAGATGAACAGCGTAGTAATCCTTAGAGGTTACCTGTCATCTAGCGGAGATACACAGCCACCCTCAATGATATCGCAGCAGCTCGACGACCTGTGTATACGTGACACGCCGCTTGTCACCGAGCTGCTCGACAAACCGTCAGATCCTCTGTGAGCGGTGACACGGCCGCGTTCCCGTGACACATCCCGCACACTGGAGTGAAGGCTTCAAGGACCTGATGATGAAGCGGTGACGGGCAGCGCCGACGCTAAATGCTACGTTGAAGGAAGCACGCGCGCGAGGGAGGGGGGGGGTTTGCCCTCTCCTGTGTTTGTACACTGACCGCTTGATGTCACACATCTGCAATGAAAACCTCCCCGTGTCCCCAGAGTGGACTTGTCGCAGACATCACTGCGCTCGCCAGTGAAGCGGAACAAAGAGACAGAGAATGCATGAGTTGCCGTGCGGTCGCCTCGGCTCACCGTGACCTCTCGGTTTGACCCAAATATGACGACGCCGCTGAATGAGACACAGATTTAGCAGCTCCCTCACTCTCCCCCGTTTATCCTTTAGCCTTCTTTGTATTTCTTTTTAAAAATAAAGTTGATATCTTCTCAGCGCCTCTTGCTGCCCGTAATCTTTAGATTTTCCTCGACTTGAGCTCTCGGTACGTCTGCCATATTCCTCAGCAGCTCTCTGTCAGATCACGGGGAGGCTTAAGCTGATGGCGGCATTATAAAATTACCTTGAAACGTTTCAACCGTTTAACTTATCTAAATGCCGTCGCTCTTATCTCGCCCGCACGTACGCCGCTAATATGACAGACGAGATGCATCTTCTCTCCTCGCAGGAATCCAGGAGCCGTGTGTTTCGCTCGATTGATCTATTCTTCTGCTTTCATGCGGTACAAAAACTTCAAATGCAGGAGCTCCCTGTGATGGAGTCACGCAGAGTGTCATGAATTCAACCGCTGAACTTCTGCCGTATCAGAGAAAGACCCAACCTTCTCTGAAAGCACTCGGGAATATGAGTAACCAGAACACGTTCCTCCGTAACCACCAGCACTGACACAATCACTACATAAAAAGCCTTTTTTTATGGGTTACTTCAGTTCTGCCACAGCGGGGGGTCGTGAGTCGTTTGAAGCAAAAATAACACTTTCTTCCACAATTACAGCGTGGTGTTAACAAAGCAGAGGGAAACTGGGTAATTAGTGTCTGCTACGTTAGTGGAGCTTTGTTTGTAAACAGATAATCTTTAATGTTTCAAAGAGATTACAATTGGATCCGGTTTAAATGCAACTTCAATATGATCCGTACTATTCTAGTGTTTTTGTTTAAACATGCATAAAAGGGTTCCATGTGAGTCTGAATATGTGTGCATGTGTGTATGCACAGTGTGTACTGTATCTATGCATATTCATATACTGTATATGATCTTTTGTTGATTATTAACCATTTTTATTTGTGTACTGGCAGCTCATGAGAAGAGCAAAGAAAAGTGCAGGTTTTCACTTTTTTCTAAACAGAATATAATGTACTATGTAACTACTGTTTGTTTCAAGTGTCTTAAGTTTTTATTTTTATTGTTATTGTTAAACTAGCACAATATCAGACAATCAGACTACACAAGTTGGCAAAATGTGTAACATAAGTGTCATAAGGTGTTTTTTTTGTTATTTTAATACAGACTAAATATTTCAAATAAATAATTTTATGTTTTACTGAAAATGATCATAAATGATTTATATAATACTACAGACATACAGGCCTCATATGGATCAGGGGAGAACCCACTTCACACACTGATAACAACACTAAAACATGTATAATGATGTGAAAATTCAGTTAAATTACAATAATCACATGTTATAATCTGCTGTAAACTGCATATTCCAATATATTCTCATGTGAAAACCATTCAGCTGCAGGAAACAGTACTAAAACACTACTGGCTCCATTTTAGGTTGAAAAGTCCAGAGTTGTGTTTTAGTCTTGAAGGCAAAAAAGAAATATGATGCAGTTACATCCCGATGAGCCGCTTACTTTCACCTCATCATCACACTGATAAAACAAAAATATGAATTTTCCTCGCTGTTGTTTCCTCTTTATTGTTAATTATGAGAGAAAGTTGAAATCATGAGAATCATCGTGTCGTCTATGACGTTAACATTCAACAAGTGGTGTGAGAGCACATTAAGACTTCACTGTTTAAAGCTAAGCTTGATGTTGTAATGACAGATAAATGTTGACATTCACTCTGGTGAGTTGAAGGTGAGCCGATCTTCTAAGGTTTGGTGCAGAGTTGCAGCCGAAGGGAGCGTGGAACCACCTGGAGATTCACAGTCCAGCTCTCCTCTGTCTGTCTGTCTGTCTGTCTGTCTGACTCCTCTCCCTTCACCTGAATCTGAACAAACTCTAATCTTCTGGTCTTGTCAGCTCATTAAGTGAATGTTTCATGTTCAGTCTTCACACACAAACACTAATCCCAGATTTTGTGGATCCATTAACAACGATAACAAAGAAAAGAGCTGAAGGCTGTTGTGATATCAGCAAATTAAACCGGACTTTTCTGTGTTATTCTTCTCACATACAGTAAAGCCGGGCGGAGAGAGAGAGCGACAGGACGTGAACGTGTGAGAGTAATGTAGATTTGATTTGTAGCAGATTTGAATCATAACAATCATAAATCTGTTTATTTATTGTCTGTTAGTGGTGTGTGATATTGACTCTGTTTTCCACAGGATACGCTGCCAAAAAGTGAGTTAAAAACAGCTGTTGTTGAAGAAGTGCGTGTGAGTTTGTTTTAATTTTAATGACCTGATATTTACAAATGATATCGGTCTATAAATATCTATCAGAGTATTTCCTGAGGTTGGGAAAACATCATATTTAACGGAAACTTGCAGATAAAAAGCAACGGCTTCAGTTTTACAGTGATATAAATCTGGAACCAGATTTATTTTAGTTTTCAGTGGCATGACTTTAAAATGTAATAATAAACTGTAGCTTTTAGAGGATAAATCAAGAATAATTCATGTAAAAAAATGTTACACGAAACTCACAGCCACCCATCAGCGAAACATGCCTGATAATCACCTTTAAAATGACTAACAATTATTGTCATTATTGTCAAGTTTTGCATGTGTTGCAGTGATGGGCCGTTTTCAAATACTGTTATAATTACTCAATTCGTACATTATTAATCAGTTAATTTCAATGATTTTCTGATTTTTCAGCTTCTTAAATGTGAACATGTTCTGGTTTCTTTGCTCCACAGAACAAAAAAAACTATTCTTTTGTGGACAAAACAAAGACATTTGAGAATTTTTTTTCCTGACATTTTAGGACAGATTCATCAATTATGAAAGTAAGTGTTTGTTGCATTTTCTGGAAAAAATCAGGTATATTTGCAGAAACTTTCCATGGAAATTTGGGGGATTAATAGGAATCTATGAGAATGTGAGAAAGTGGAAATTTGGTGTCTTTGGTGTTGGAGTCATATACCAACAGAAACACAAACATTGACCATGTTTTTAATGTTCCCAAAGAAAATGACCATACTATTTAAAATTAGGTTTGAAATCTTTGAAGTCACAGTCTCATGAGAAAGCCTCGCCTACGTCAACAGAGTAAAACAAGTGTCAGGATGAACCGTGGACAGTGAGTGAAGGTGAGCCGCTCGTGTGCGGATCCATCCCTGACTGCCTCTTTAACACCTGATGAAAATCACAACGATGCTGCCGCGGTGATCAGCTGGCACTGTGGCGTACAGGCGAGGGAGCGAGAGAGAGAGCGAGAGAGAGAGGGGGGGAGTGTGTCCTGAAGCGTGAGAGCCGGCCCCCCGAGGCCGTCACTGTCACTTTTAATCACGTGACAGCACAAAAAAACCAGACTTCACCTTCTGTTAGACGCTGCAGCAGTAAGACTGAGTCAGCGGAAACACGCAGAAATGCAGAAGTTACTTATTTGAATAATTTGTTGAGACAAAATTATGTTCAGATCATTATCATGAAGCCCGGGTGGTTGGAGGGTTACACGTAATTAGATTATTTCAGATTAATAGTCCAGCCATGCTTTCATAAATGCTCGGCCTTGTTTACAGAGATGAAGTTTAAAGTATCGAGGAGACAAACGTGTCTCTCCGTGACATGTTTACGCCTCAGGGCGGCATCATCCAACCCTCCAGAAGAAAGAGAAAAAGCAGCAACGTCGTCCTTTTTACTTTCTGTTTCCTGCGTCACATGCATTTGTGGACGTGACACAGGAAACACAAAGAGCTTTCTGAGGAAATAAACGGCACAAAAACGTAAGAATGTTCGCTCATTTGTGTCCAATAACACCAAGCTCGAGTTTTAGCCCCTCCCCCTCCTCCTCCTCCTGAGGACAAAAACAAAAGCATATAAAATAATCCTCGGCGTGGTTTTAATATGCTGAAGAACAGCTGCGACTTTTATTCCTTAGACGTGGCAGGAGAGCAGTTTACCGCGTGACACGCGGAGCGACGCGGCTCGGGCCTCAAGACGAGCGCAGGGTCAGCTGACATCGCCATAGTGCTGCCACAGCTATGTGCTCTGTCAATACACAGAGAAACCATGTGGGGGTGGAAGTGACCTTTCCTGAAGAAGAAGAGTGAGTTTACAGCGGGATGAAGGCGGAGAAGGTGATCTGTGATCGTGATCTGATCACATGTGGCCAGCGCTAAAATCATCATGACCACGTCCAGCTTTCCACACTGAAAACCAGTGGACACTGCTTGACTTTGAATAATCTAACAAGACATAATGACGTTACTGTGTGTTGTTCTCAGTTTGAAAAGCGACGTGTGTGTGTGTGTGTGAAAGTGTATCGGAACAAATCATGAGCCAAGAAATATGAGCGAGTACGTCGCAGTGAAGCAGCGGAGACGCATCACAGACGAGCATCGCCACAACTGAACAGCCTGGTGTGATAAAAAGTAAGTGGAACAGTAAATAACGCCGTCACATAACAGTTGTAGCCTGACAACTCAAATTAAATGGACTCTCTTGTCCTTGTGCAAAGTCTACGAGCACTGGCACCGACTCAATTTAAACGGAGGGTGACGACAACAACCCTGTAGTTGTCTTTTCCACCAGCTGACAGACACAAAGTCAGTCGCTTTATCAGTGCATCATGTGATCATCTGGACGTCAGCGGGACTTGTTCTTCCTCTCCTGTGTGTGTGTGTGTAGCAGCTTCCTCTATTATTAAGGGAGCCGGGGAACAGGCACAGTTTGGGTTAACGTGTGTTTTTAAAGTCAATGTGTAATTTCACGTACTGCAGCCTTTTTGAGAGGTTTGGATGAAGGACCTTGTTGGAATGGCCGGTACACATCTGCACTTTATTATGTCTCTGTCTTTATTTTACTCTCCTTTAACAACTTCCTTTTTATCTTTTATATTCTGCTGATGACTTTTTATATGTGAAAAGGTCTCGTTTCCGTAACTATTTATGCTACGGCTTTCTCGAGCGGGACTTCCCCCCAGGAGGAAGAGATGTTGTATCTCAATGGGAAACTTCATGGCTAAATAACAGATAATCTGATTCATATCATGTAAATACGTAAATGCACGGACTGAGCTGCTTCAACTTTCCCCACCTCACACACACGTTTCCCTCTGATGGATGCACTGTATTCTCTTTATATTAAACATTTGAATGTTTATGCCACTGCATCACAACTCTTTCCACGAAGCAAGCAACACTTTATGATGTGAGCAAACAAAAATGAAGCATAAAATCAAAATACTCGATGGACCGGAAGTAGTCACGGTCTGGTCCGTCTGGACTTTGCAAACAAAAAGTGTATTTTCAAACAAATAAAATACAGTATTTTTGAATGATTAAATCCATATTTTGTTGCATGTTTTGATTCTGTGGTTCATTTTTGTTTGCTCGGTTCATAAAGTGTTTCTTTCCTTGTGAAGACATTGACACAAATCCAGCCTCTGAGAAAAACCTGAAACCTTCCAGAAAAGGGTTTCTTCTAAAGTGTGCGATCAAAATTTGACCTTAAAAAGAATCCGTCCCCTCAGAGCTTTCTTTCTTTCTTTCTTTCTTTTTAAAAGATGAAAGACAACAATTCAAAACACCGGCCACTCTATAATTCTGTCAAATCTCGGTTGCAAAGCGAAAGCGCTTGCATCTCTGCTTTGTCCTTGGTTAGAACTCTTTTGAAATGTTTCCCTCTTTAATTTGGCTTCATGTCTGCGCGTCCTTCACCTCCCTCTCTTTACGGCTCTGCGTCTCTTTTGATGGGAGCTCAGTAACAAGCAGGAGTTCCTCAGATAGATTTACTGTACAGCAGCTCAGCGAGGTGAAACCCAAAGATGCCAGCGATGATGATCGCTGCCGATGACGGGTTTCCCTGGCAACTGCTGCTTTCCTTGATTCGATGCCAGATTCTCAACTGTTTGTCTGAATTCCACCTTTCTTGAGAAGAGGGAGTGCAGCTCACTAATGAGCAAACACTTTCCAGCAGGGATGTGATGCACGGCGGTGGCTGGCACCGTCTTCTCCCCAGCCGCGCTTACTCACCCACAGGCCAGAGATGATACACTTAAAAACGCTGCAGAGGGAGATTAGTGCACCTCTATTCTCAAGCGGTGACGGACTTACACCGAGATGAATTAATATGCGACATGAAAGCGGGCGACGGGGGAGGTTTTCAAAGGCTTCAATACTGTTGGTGAATTTACACTTGGTGTTTATGAGTTTGGACAGAGCACAGGAGCTGGCCGTGTGCAGCTGAAGGTCACCGGCTTCTGAGCAGATTTCTCCCACAGCTTTTTCCTCTCAAGTGTCCTTGAGCGAAACTCAGGAAAACTTCTGACACGAGAATCAAAGGAAGACGGAGCACAGACATCACTCGCCAACTACTTTTAATCTTTCTTTTCCTCTAATCTGAATAACTTTGTCATTTTGAGGTTTTGGTGACAATGATTGTCATTTTTTTATCAACTTTCTGACCTTGATTTATCAAGTAAATAATAATAATAACATTACATAAACATTTCCTGATTCAGGGAGGGGGAAAAGTTCAATTAAAACTCTTCACGGGGTCTTTATGTAAAATCTTAGTCTCAAAAGAAAGATAAGACGTGTGAGCAGGCTTTTAACTAGAGGGTGAACATTTTTGTTTGTTAAAACCTTCACGATGCGCGGGTGCAAATACTGTGGACGAAAAAAAAAAGTTTTTTACAGTTTATAAATGTCTTATTCCCTCTTCCCTGACTACCAGCTTTACTGTCTACTTATTCATTTTTGTTAATGTTTCATATATTTGTGCATACCACATATTAGCTGTGTGTGTTTGTGATGATTTTCTGACCTTTCACACCTTTGAACATTCACACAAGAAAACAATTCTTACACGATGACTGGATGAGCTGGAGATTACTGCCTGTCTCCTTCCATTTTACCTCATTTTTCACAAAGGTAACTTTGTATCTTGCAGCAAAAAGTAAACAAAAAGATCCTATTATTCAAAGGAACCATGGCAGCGGCCAAGGCTTGAATCGGCTTGTTACCGGTATAACGATTACCAATAACAATATATCAACAGACTTTTGCACCACCTGCTCTCAATATTCAGAATAATCTTTGAAAATTCGGCAAAATCAGGCTGAACACAGAGACAAGTGACAGCAGACAGCTTCACCGTGATTTCACCAGATTAATCTACAGTGAAAAACTGCACGCACGACATTAAACTCGCCGCTTCCCAGCAGTCGCAGCACGTCCACATTTACATACAGTAAATAATAAAGCTGTCTGAGGCAAAAACAGCTTCACAAAAGCAGCAGTGTTACTTAATCAATGTCTTAGCAGCGTCTTTTGATCGTGCTATGAATCAGCATGCGCACAGATATGTCATGTTAGAGTGGGCGTGATGCTTCCACACTGCAGTGATAGAATACAGCACATGTCAGTGTTGATTTGCTTTGTGTAGGTGTCAGTCGTGTGTTTGTCGCTAATAACGCCTCCTACGGGGAGCCTGCGTGTGTGCGACCGCGTCAGGAGATTAAAAGACATTTTTCTGTGCGATGGAAAATGTCACGGCGTGAGTGAGTGAGTGAGTGTGCGAGACATGACGAGGGCGCACTGCGGCTTCGTATAAGGCAAGAGAAACACGGGCCTGTTAACACAGCGGCTTCTTAGGTTACTTTAATGGCTGACTGTGTTTTATGAGTCATTCCTGCAGGTGGTTTTCCTGCGTTATGCAGCTGATGGTGAACTCTGTTTTAGTTTTGTGGCGCTTTAACCTCCGAAGCTGTGTGAACAGACATCAGACAGTGATTGTTTATGATTTCCTGGTTCATTAAGAATGCTTTTTTGTTTTTGTTTCTTTTGAGATATGTTTCAAATCATTTTATCTCGGCCTAAAAGTCATGAAATGCCTAGTTTTACTTTGCATTGTTGTATTTACAGCGACATGGTTAACCTTAACCTGGTTAAATGACAAATTTAACCAGGTTAGAAGCCAATGTCTGCAATTATGAGCTTTTTCTTCCACATTTTAGTCAATAGAATACAAGCAGATTATTTATTTATACGAGTAAATCACAGGAAAATACTGTATAACAGTAATAATTGATTAATTGATTTAAATTGATTGATCAACTGGGCTGTTTATCAGATTTTTATCTCATTTTTAAGTCGGTATCTGTGGATTATGGACTGAACTTGAAGAAAGCAAGGTGGATGAAGATGTCACCTTTGCATCACAATATTCTAGATCTCAGAAAAGAGAAACAGGTGAAACTGCTGATGCTGCTGTTCAGTCAAAATGCAGAATTCTTCTTTTCCGCTCGAGGACGGTCTGTGATTCATTCTCGACATGTCAGCGCTGCGCTCGCCCGCAAACTGAACATCCACCCGACCTAAACAGAGCTCCACTCTGACGCGTGCATCACCCTCCAGTCACAAACCACAAGCAGGAAAACCATTCAGCGCTTATTCTCCCTCACTTGTCTCGTAGAATTGAACGTAACTCGTGAGTTCTGTTTTCCAACAGACGCACAGGGAATGACAACGCGCTACAACTCCCAAGTTTACATCAAACCAGACGTGACCAATCACCACATGTGTTGTGATAAACATCCATACATGCACTTGGTAGTCTGAACCCAAACATCATAATAAAAGCCTCTAGAATTAGTGGGCGTGACCGGGATTTTGACACAAACACCACAAAAACGTGACGTAAACAAAACAAGAGGAAGAAGAAAATAGCAACACAATGGAGCTCAGTGACAACATGACAGTCACTTCCTGTTTGTACTTCAGCACCTCGTCCAAAATCAACAAAGAGGGAATACTATTAAAGGTCCAGTGTGTAAGATTCAATGACATTTAAGTAAGACTGAAACAAACTCAGCCTAGAAATAAAAGATATAAAGCGTTGTCCAATGTTGTCAAAGTTAAAGCTCGCTAAAAATATTCAGCGCCAACAGCTGGAAGATGAATCCATCTTAGCATCGTGCTGGGAATGATGTGGGAATATACGAAGAAGAAAGTTCACCAGGTTTAGCTGATCAGAGCTGAAGCCGACATCTGAGCTTCTTATCCACGGGTTACAATATCGTAAATACATGAATTCAACCAGAAACAGAGCCACACTTGATCCTGATCAGGTTGACAGACATTTGAGTTTCTTGTGTTTCTGCTAGAGTTTGCATGTTCTCCCCCCGTGTGTGTGTGTGTGTGTGTGTGTGTGTGTGTGTTGGTTTTCTCCGGATTCTCCGGGGATTATGGGTAAATTGGACATTCTGAACTGACCATAGTGTGAGAGTGAGTGGTTGTTTGTCTCTCTGTGGTCCTGTGATGGACTGACGACCCTCATGTGGAGGAGAAAGCAGCTGTTGGAGCTTCCTCCTGTTGTCAGAGGTGGTGACGTTTGGGAAAAGTGACAGCTGATTAAACACATTCCCATTCTAGCTAATTAAGCAGGTTTATGGACTAATGGGAATTAAAAAAGTGTGCACGAGAAGCCGAGCAGTTTTGTGACCCAGCAGTTTCCACATGATTTCCACTCGCCGTCATTTAGTTAATGCACCCATGAATGAACCAACAGCACAGCGCGACTGTGAGCCCCAGTGACTCTGACTGTGCTCTCCGCAGGATTAGATAGACCACGGTGAGCCCCTGAGTGCTGGTGACAAACTGGAAACTAAAAGGGCCAACAACATATGGCACAGTGGCTTATGGGATTACGCAACTAACAAGGTGAGTCAGGGAGCTGCTAATCTGCAAAATGTTCCACGGGAGTGTGTGGACAATACGTGTGGCTGTGACACACGGAGGGGGCGCCGCGTGTTTTTGTGCAGACCACAGCCCCATTAAACGCACACTGCTCGTGTGTGTGTGTGTGTGTGTGTTTAAGACGTCAGGTTTAATAGCATTAAATGTGAAGCCATGTGACCCTGTCTGCATCTGGTATTTAAATGTGGACGTGCTCTTCCAGTTACGTCTGTTTTGGAGGATTACATTGAGCGACCAGCTTTCTTGAAACCAGAAATTCGTCTTTAAAAGAAACAGAAATGTCCAGAAACTAACGATTAAAGAAGACGTTCGCTGACGTGATCAATCAAATCAAAACTAGACTAATTTTCCTCATAGAAAGGAGTTCTTTTTGCAACCAGTGGAGTCGCCCCCTGGTGGCTAACTGCTACAGCTACGGTCTTCATTTCACTCCCTTGATTTAAGCAAAGGCGAGTGTGCCGTGTGCACAAAGCGACCACAGAAGCGGACGCTGCTGTGAGCGAGGAGTTCATTAATTGTAATCAAGCTGACACAAAGAGCTCCGCGGGCAGAGACGCCACCGTCAAGTGTGCTGTCAGCTCGGGTCTGCGCGCAAATCAAATCCAAACACACGCCCCGCGTGGCAGGAGGACGTGAGTCACGTGACCCCAGATGAGCGTTTTCTGTTTTCAACTGTTTTCAACCAGAATTAAACCAGGATCTGTTCAAATAAATCACAATGTGCAGAGAGACGGGTTTTTGATTTCATCAGATTATTCTTGGTTAAAAAGAAATGCACATTTCCAGGATTATTTCCAGGATTAATTCCAGGATTATTTGCAGGATTTCACAGGCATTGACTGTGATCGTTCACTCCTAATTGTTTAGGTGTGAATTTCACAATAAAATGCAGCACTGATACAGGGGAAATACTGCTTAATCACAATGATGTACTACATGATAAGATTACTGTTAAATTACAATAACAAAATACTGCTTAATCACAGTCGTATAATAATAACTGTTAAGTCACAGTAAACACCTGCGTTTATCTTTTAACAGTAAATAACTATATATTTATACAGTAACCTACAGTGGAGATACAGTGTAGCCTATGAGACACAGTAGTGAATGGCCAGTACATTACTGTGAAATATTTTACAGTGTATTTAAACAGTTGAAGCTGACACACACACACACACACAGCAGAACTCTGTCATAAGTGATTCAATTCACACAGAACACACAGATGTCTCTGAATCCACGAAGATTCAACGTATGTGTCCTTATTATCATTATTATTATCAGTATTGTTTCTGTGATGTGGATTCTTACCTTGCGGGAAAGCGTTGGGCTGCACCGCACACAGAAAAGTCTGCACTATGTGGAACAGGATCCCGATCGGTCCCGGTTCGTAGTGGGCCAGTGTCTCATAAAGTCCCGCGGGCACATAACCGAAATCCAACTTTCCCGGCGGTGGCAGCCTCCGCGGCTCCGTCTCCTGCGTCTCCTGCCGGAGTTCAGCGGAGGCCGGGGACAGGAGCAGGAGCAGGGGCAGAACCAGGACATGGACGAGGACGCTGGTCTTCCACATCGCGTCCAAACCAACTGACAGATTGGATCAAACTGGTGTTAAATGGAGATGAGCTGTATGAAGGATCCGCGCCGCCTGGATTCTTCTTCTTCTTCTTCTTCCGTTGAGTAAAAAAGTGTCCGGATGGATGAAGCGCGGCTCCTTAAGTCGTGCTGCCCGCGGAGACGCTCTCTCTGCGCATCGTTCCCCGAGGTCTCGGGCTCATGGATGGACGATAACCGGGCGATCTTCCCCACACACACACACACACACACGCGCACAGTCTCCGCTCTTTCAGTCCCACCGTGATGAGCGCGACTGTCTCTGCCGCTCCAGCAGCATCTGCGCGTCGCGGGGGCGGGCGGGGGTGCGCGCGCCGCCGCGTCCATTTACGCAGGGAGGATCCGGAGGGAAGCGCTCCTCCTGCCGGGAGAGGAGGAGGAGGGAGTTCACAGAGTCAGGTGTGAATTTGTTTGGCAATAATCTGACTATAAATGTTTTTATATTTTTATTAAACCTTTATTTAAGATTAAACATCTCTTTTCTAAGCGTGTCCTACAGCCAAGAGAGGCAGCAGTCGCACAAAAAAAAATGTAAGGTATACAAAAAACATACAATAATCAAATGCAATTCTCAGAATCATAAATATCCACACAATCATAATTGTGTACACACAGATGTGTGTGTGCCTACAAGCCTTTAAGGTTCAAATCTTTCTGCAGTTCATTCCAGGCAAAGAGAGCAGAGCAGCAAACATAAAAGCCCATTTAACCCCCCCCCCCAATTCAGTTCTGACCCTAGGGGCAAGTGAGTGAGAGAGAATCCTGGGAACAAACATGAGAGGATCCACAGGTAAGAGAGGAGAAGACTGAGAAAAGCTTTGTAAATCATTTCTTATGGTACCAGAGCCGTAACCAATGATTATTAATTCTCATTCTTTTTTTTTTTTTTTGGGGTTTACTTTAATATGGCACAAAGGCACAGATAGCATTGTCTCTAACCAGGATCTGTTGTTTTCTCCTCACCTTTTATTATGAGCCTCTTCATGATCAGCTTTGACTTCATTGATGGATTCAGTCACTTTCTTCTTCTTCTGCTCAGCTCCTGCCTTCTCTGTGTTTCAGACTTCGTTGTTCTTCATTAAAGCTTCAGTGAATGTGCAGATCATCCGTTATCACATTTATGTTTCTCAAAAACCTTCCCTCTAACAGGTGCTCTCGGTTTTCCCCGACCTTTGACCCTTGCCCCCACCCAGAGGGCAGACAGAGGATACCTGCAGTGCAGCGCAGAGGTGCATCACGATTGGTGGAGCAGTGAACAGGTTGGGCTCTGCGTCTGTCCCTCTGTGTGGACAATGACACCGTTGTCCACCTCCTCCCGGCCTCCAGGAGACAAGAGGCTCTCCTGTCTGGAGGAACGTTTGATCACCGTTACCGAGCACCGTTCCTCCACTGGTCACACACTCATTAGAGCCGCAGAGAGGCAGATGGTGACTTGAAGATCCACGGACACGTGTGACTGGTGGAGGTTCTTGATTAAGTGATGGATCTAAAAAAGAAAAGAATGTGCAAAGGTCGCAGTTTAAGCAGATATTGCACAAAACAGAGCTGATTTAGCTACAGTTCCATCTCTTCTCTACTTCATTTCTTCATCTTGATGAATTTTAACCCTTAGAACTCCATTACTATGTTTAAACATATACAGTATATACAGAGGCTATAAGATAATGTGCAATAACGTCTTATATCCTTTTTTTCAGCACAACCTGAGCAAAAAGTACTCAAAATATCCAAAATCGTAACTTGTGAAATTTTGGGAACACATCACAGTTAAAAGTTCACTTACGCTCAAAAACAAAACAAAAGAAAAACTTTTTTTAAATTATTTTAGTATATCACGACTAAAATTGTGATATAAAATAAATCAGAGCTTTGACTCAAGAACACAAAAAACCCACATTTTTAAAAGCCTGAATATGTGACCTATAAACACACCGGCACGGATCCCATTTATATTACATTACATGTCATTTAGCTTTTTATCCAAAGCAACTTACAAGGGAATTGAGTACAATCAGCCAGGGGTGGAGTTGAACTTGCAACCATGACGTCTTTTGCACACTAATCTTAACCACTGAGCCACTCCACCCATAAAATAAAGCAGCCGAGAGTTTCTGTGTTTCTGCATTTTTCAGGAGTTACATTAACGTTACATCGTGTTTGAAGAGAAGTTGTGCTAAATAAACTCTGGCTCAGTGACAACACCAGAGCCATAGTTTTAGACACCTAACCTAAATAATACTGAACATTCCATCAATCTTAACTCTCTTTCTTAGAGTATCTGCCAAGTTTGGTGCCTTTAAATCTTAAACTTTCTGGGATTAGAATCTAATCCCAGAAAGTTAAGATTGTCCATCTAATCATTAGATGGACAGTTAAAGCAAGTAGTAACAACATCAACAACAGTATCGTTAATGCTTCTTCTTCTTCTTCAAACCCTAACATACTGGAATCTTTCCAAGTACGACTACTGTCATCAAGCCTCGAGACAACTTCCCGGTAGCAGTGACAGAGCTGACACTCGTCTCAGTCCTCAGCAGTATAAGAAGATTAGGCGTCTAAGAATGTCTTCTGCAGATTTACTCTATACCTGATGACCTCACCTCCTTCTCCTTGGCTCATACGGCACCGCTCTACCTCAGCCTCAGCCACAGCAGCACAGGTGAGGCACGACTGTGAAGAGCTGTTTTCCTTCATTTCATACGTTTCTAATGGGAGAGAATGGAAAAAAAAAACAGTCCACATACAATAGGTTTTAAAGAAGTGTGAAATGTGTACACATATACGCTAGTATGATAGAGCAAACCTGCAATACATTCTTAAGTCTTGACAGTTTTAAGTTCAGCTTGTCAGGATAACATTAACTGAACCCGCAGATCCCAAAATGATCCTTTTTTGTAGGTAAATTCAGCTTCTAAAGGGGAAACAAACACAAGAGGAGAGACTACAGCAGCAACACGTCTTCAAGAATGACAATGACAAAATATAATTATTAGATTAAAAAAAAAAAAAACATGATTAAAAAACAACTTTTTATTAACAACCAAACAAAAGCATTTTCATACAATTAAATAAGAAACAAAAGGGATGAAACACAGCAAGGCAGTGTACTGGACCGTCAACAACAGCTTTTGTCTCGTCTCCATTAGCCCAGCGAAGCTCAGCTGGACCCAGTTTCTGGTTCTGGGACCAATGAGGCGGCGAAAGAAAGCAGAGCTCACGACAGTGGATACGAGACATGTCACAAAAAAACAACAACAGCTTTCATGCACCAAAAACAGAAGAATCTGCATTATTACAAAGAGCTGTTTTCCACATTTAAACGTGTAAACACTATTTACAAACATACGACGTCTTTCTGCTGAAAGTAAAATATTAAAATAAAACTTTTCATATGCTTCACGTATCACCACGCAGAAAAGTACCTTTTAATTTCACAGATCATTTTCAGAGTTATTATTATTATTATCATTATTATTATTATAGTACCAGTCAAATATATTTGTGTTTAATATTAAAAAAACAATATATAAACGGCAAGAAATCAGGGAGCGATCATCACTGTAACGTACCGTTCTTCTTTTTTTTATACATTATACTGTACATTAGAAATATTTGGTGCAGCTACAGCATATCAATGACTTTTGATTATAGCTCTCTGATATATTCATATATAACGTTGGGAATAATACATAATATAAAGTCATTAAACACTCGGTTAAAAACAAAATCAAAGTACTGTTCTGTTATATACAGTATATTCTTCTTTGCATTAAAAGGCCATTTTAAATCAAACCAAACAAACAAACAAAATAATAATAATTCACATTAGACAAAAAAATCATTTTCATATCATGCATAATATGAAAAAAAAGGCATTTTGTCTCAGAAATATTGCTTCTCTCTTTTTTTTACAGATGTAAACATTAGAACATTATGAGAAATGTGACCTTATTTAAGACAACGCGGTCCACCAGTGCAAACATAAGGCTCTACAGACCAAAGGTAATGGAACATTAAACTTATTTACTCATTTAGAGGATGTGAGGTTGTGTATTAATCATGTAAAAAAAAAAAAATAACAACCCATTTTTAAGATGCGGACTAGTCGCACTCACCCAGGAGTGAACTCTTCGGTTTAATTTGAAGTAGCACAATGTGAAGACGCTGTATTATCACCAGTGTACGACTGTTTGCTCAAACATCTGTTGACGCCTTTAACACCATCATATGTGTGTCAGTTGAAGAACTTTGGGAGAAATGATCGCGTGGATAGAGAAAGTAAAAGTATTCACATTAATCACCACATGATCGGCCACATTTATCTAAAAATCTCTTGTAGGGGAGAAGACCCGGAGCTGGAGACCACGTGCATCGTCTTTTGCTCCCACAAAGTAATGATTTCCCCCGAGAGCAATGCCGTATGCGACGTGCATTCGTAACCCTGACCCCTAACGCTCTACGTTCGTGACTTTCCATGGACGTGTTTTCCTAAGAGCCTGATGTCTGTCTGCAGTCGGATGTGCTTGGTTTTTCTGGGTGTGTCAACTTTTTTTGGGACAAAGGAACTCTTTCAACGCGTCTTTTTATACTCGGGCCAAATAAACTGCCGTTCGTTGACTCTGAAATGAACTCTGTACATTCATCATCGAGATGAAAGATTCTGTGCTGATAAGACACCGGTTTTTACTGAGGGCGGGGTGGTTGTCTCAGCAGCTCCCAGGTTTCTGATGATGAGGAGGACAGGTGAATGATGAGGACAGGTGAATAATGAGGACAGGTGAATGATGAGGACAGGTGAATAATGAGGAGAGGTGAATAATGAGGACATGTGAATAATGAGGAGAGGTGAATGATGAGGACATGTGAATGATGAGGATAGGTGAATGATGAGGACAGTTGAATGAGGACATGTGACTGGGGACAGGTGAATGATGAGGACAGTTGAATGAGGAGAGGTGAATGATGAGGAGAGGTGAATGATGAGGACAGGTGAATGATGAGAACAGGTGAATGATGAGGATAGGTGAATGATGAGAGGTGAATGATGAGGAGAGGTGAATGATGAGGACAGGTGAATGATGAGAACAGGTGAATGATGAGGATAGGTGAATGATGAGGACATGTGAATGGGGACAGGTGAATGACGTGATCATTGAAACTCATTGAGCAGCAAAGACACTGTATCGATAAGACACGCCTTTGTTTTCATGTGTTGGTTTTACTGATGGTCGTCTCCGCAGCGCCCAGGTTTCAGTTGCTTAGTAACGACAGACGCCACAGGAGCACGGCCCTAAAGCACCGCAGTCCAAAAAAACGCTAATAATTTTTCACACTCTAACAGCGTCCATATCTTCCAATTCAAGCTGATGATACATGGACAGCCAACATCTAAAACAAACAAAAACTGAAACTTACTTCATCAAGCTTAATAGAGGACAAAGGAGACACTTGATGCAAGTATAAATAAGCCCAGGATTAGCTTGATGCAGTAGTTTGGAAATGATTCTACTTTCTGGCTGCCGGGCAAACTGAGAAATGTCTCTCCTCATGCTCGCAGCGCTGCTAACCCGGGTAAGTGCTTGTGTGCTCACACATACGTTATATCACACACTCACACTCTAAACACTGAACAATCCTAACACCTATACACACACACATGCGTGCACGCCACTTCATCCTGACAACTCACACTGTTTCACTCCTGCTGTTAAATCCTGCCGAAGTATTCTTATATAAAACTTCAGGCTTCCACATCAGCAGGGTCCTCTTAGACTGTGTCCTTACTCACAATAACTTACTGTGTCACCACTGACTCCAATAAATACTCGGCTTTCTGCGGCTGTTGGCCTGGAGAGCTGGGCTGAGAGGCCTTTGCTGTCTGTCTGTCTGTCTGTCTTTCCTGAGAGGTTAATTTCCACAATGCACAGGAGCAGCTGCTGCTGCTGCCGCTGCTGCTGCTGCTCAGTCAATGCGGTTGCCACAGATTGTGAAACGGTCAATCTCTAACAAGTCTTTTTTGGGAGTCCTACGCTTCAGCTCTGTGGCTGTTTGTGTCTCTTTTTCCTCCTCCTCCTCCTCCTCCTCCTCCTCCATGTCCTTTTCTTTTTTGCAGAGTGAAGCTGCAGGGTGTTCAGCGTCAGGTGGTGGAGATGGAGGGACGTCTGCTGGTGGTGGTGCAGCAGCAGCGGTGGCAGCAGCAGCATCAGTGGGTGGAGTAAGAAGCAAGTCAGTCCTTGGAGTTGGCTGTGTTGTCACAGAGGTGGAGGAGGTGGAGGAGGTGGAGGAGGAGGAAAAGGACGATGGAGGACTGCTGGGCGTGGTGAGGACCTGTTCCACGTCAGGTTCATCTGTACAGGACAACATGTCAATGAGTTATTTGGGTTTTTTTAACTTATAGAACAACAAACACGAAAATGGAAATGAGTATCCTCGTTATTATATTTGGGATGTTTATTGTACATCTTTCATTTATTTGGATCCTCATTAACCCTTAGTGCATATTCAGGCTTTAAAAAATTAGTTTTTATTAAGTGTCTTATGTGTTGTTGAGTCAGAGTTATGATTTATTTTATATGACATTTTTAGTTGTGATATAAAGTCGTTATAATTGTGCAGAAGTCACAAAAATAGAGTGTTCTTCTTTTCTTTTCGTTCAAAAAATCGAGACAACCAAACTTTGAACTGTGACGTATTTCCCAAAACCTCCCAACTTCAATCCGATTTTAAAAATGTTTTTTATCAGATTGCCTAAAGGCGGAAAAAAAACAATATGAGACGCTCTATGTTGCACATTCTTATATTCCTCTGTATATACTGTATATGTTTAAACATAGTAATGGACAAAGCAGCTCTGTGGTCTAAGGGTTAACTGCCACAAACCAGCTGCTCCTGCTGAGGTCCACACACACAATTATATAAAATAATAAGTAAGAAAAGGAAGATGTGATGTCAACATAGAAGGAAATCTGGGAGTAATACCACTCTCCTAACATAAGTGTATAACACAGGGGGGTGGACACTTGACCACAAGGCAATTCCTAAAAAATGCATTCTCATTTTAAATTCACAAAGATAGAAAACTGCAAAAGATTGAGTTTTGTTTTTAATTAGTTTTTTCTTTCATTTCCTGCAGGAATTTCAATGAAGAACATAAACATGAACCAGCAATGAAGTGATTAGTTGAATTATTTTGGTGCTGAACTGTGTGTAGTTTACAGACGACATTAACCAAAGTCCACTGCCTGTGGATCTGCGTTAGGTTCACTTCAGACTGATTGAGACTCCTGAATCACAAAGCAGATTATGTGAAAGTTGACTTTTCAACAAAACAAGCAGCAGGAGAAGAAAGACAGCTTACAGGAGCGGGTGACTCAGATTAACCTTCACCCTCCTGACTGCCTCCCTTTCAACACAGCACAGAGAAGAAGCAAGAAAAATAATGCCCGCACAAAGGGAAGCGGACACTGAACACATGCACTGCGGCACAGTTCGGTTTCCATGACAAACTCCATCGACATTATGTTGAGAGAAAAAATGCCGCAGAGCCTCTTAACTGTGGATACACAGTGTGTTACATGAGGAAAAATCAAGCAAACGGAATAATTTATCATATGAGAGAGAGAGAATTGAGCAAAGCAGGGCTGGTTGTTAGACGGAAAGTGTCCAGCAGCCCGGGGCTGTGAAGCTACAACAAACCCGCTGTTCTTATACTGTTGAGAGAGCTGAACCAACACTGTACGACGCAGCACACTGGAGCGTGTAGAACGTGTGTTTGATTAATGCATTAAAGAGGATTTCTGCTATAGTGACAGACCAGCAGACTGTGTGCTGTTGTTATCCACTCACTTCTTCTTCTTCTTCATCATCATCTTCTAATAATGTCCGACGGACTGTACGCTGCGCGGTGTTACGCTGCCCACCTGCTCACGTTATATTCTTATTTGAAGTTGCATGAAGAAAATGAAAAAACAGATTTAAAGGCAAGATGAGACGATTCTTCTCAAAAATAATTTTGATAATTGACGAATCGGTTTGAAGCTTTTTTTCATGATTAAAACAAGACTCATGATTAAGGCAATCTACAGTTAATGAATCAATTATCAGAAAGAGTTGACGATTACTTAATTAATAATCGATTCAAGAGTAATTGTTCCAGCTCTACAAAAATTCAAAGCAATTTAGTTCTACATGCCATGGCTTAATGTAATAAACATGGTGTTAATTTAATAAACCGCATGCTAGTGGTGGCAGCAGTCAGGAGTATACGGTGTGAATAAATAATAATGATACGTAAATAATCAGTGAAATATGTATTTTACGAGTAAGAAAACCTTAAGTTTTTTGCTGTGCTTTATCGTCCGTTTTCCTCTAAATGGTAACATAACAATTAAACTAGTAACTGAGACCATTAACTGTTGTTTTGTGACTTAACAAATCACGTGAGAAGTACGTTAATTTTCCCCAAAACTTCCACTCAAACTCAGGTTGGCAAAACACATTTAACAAGACATTTCCCCTTCTTCTTCTTCTTCTCTCTCGTTATGTGAGCCTTAATAAATGCTGCACACCACGGTGGTGGAGTCGAGACTGCACATTACCCTGACTCCGCCCTCTGGGCAAAGGCACACAGCGCAGAGACAGATGGCAAATCTCAGCCTTGTGTGAATCCAGATCATTGTAGAGACGTGCAGTGAAACCACTGGAGCAGCAGGTAAGTCAGGGAGCACACATCAAACCCACTTAATGACGGGAGAGTGAGCACGGTATCCGAGGTCACCGGTTCAAATCCCCACCACTGCATGTGTGGCAGCGGCAGAGAGAAAGCACTTATCATTATTATTATTGACTGGGGACGCTAATCTTCCTGAGGAACGAGTTTCATTTGAAGGAGAAGCAGCAGCAGGAGCTTTGATGTTTGATATGACTTGATGTAGCATCAGAATCTCTGACAGATTAAAGATCCCGGCTCAGTGGAGCAGATTATGTCTGTGCCACCGCTGGAATAAAGGACCTGGGTGCTCAGGATTTGGATGTACCAGGCACCAGGTACAAGTGTTGTACATTTACATTTTTATGATATTTAAATGATACATGACGCTTCTCCAACGGTACTGTTCATTAATTCATTTAATCTGCTGCTCATTTTCAAGATGTATTTATGTTTATGTTTCATTTACAACAGCAAATCCTTAGGTGTAGTTCATGTATGGCCACAAACTAATTCATTAATTAACGATTATTTGATTTATCTGTAACATTGTGAGCGACAAGATACTCTCAAGCAAGAGCGACAAAATCACTGACAACGCCAGAAAAGTGCCAGAGTGGTGTAAAAAGATCTTGTAAAAATTTTAAAAAAAGGAGAGAAACTGCTGGCTGGTTAATTAACGGAGCGGAGATGTTGAAAGATCTGTGGAATGGAATTTTAATTTATCTGCAACATCTACAAAACTATCATAGATAGACTTTGCAGTGAAGGTTTAATGGCTCACAGCACTCACTAGCATCATTTCTTTGGTTAATATTAAGTTGTTTGTTCAGTGTTGCTGGTGCAGTCACTCTGAAGACATTTTAGATTCTGATGGAAAGGCGACAGAATTTCAAATTGGCTGCAGCCATTTCCACCATGACAGCATTTCAAAGACTGTTTCAGTGAGTAGTTGGCGTAAAAAAGGCAATAATTATGAGAAGATGTATTTGTTTTTGATTTAAATCAACCACTGAGTTCTGTTTAGAAACTAGTCAAACTGGACAAGAAATGCAGCATCACTGGAAGACAATACTTTCATTTTCACTCAAAACATGTGGTCATTATCACATCCAAGCTTTAGTTGGGTTTGTACGGCGTCAAAATTCAAAGGAGTTTGTTTGTTTGTTTGTTTCTCGTGCGTTCACAGAAGCAGCAGAAGAGTCAGAGGGCAACGCGCTACATTATTGATGAGGCAGATTAAATTCCATTTGGCTATTTTCGGTCTTGATCACATTACATTGTGTAAATTTTGTTACGTTCTTGTGCAATGACCTCATTATCTATGTAATAACAACAATAATAACTGCAATACATCAACACATTGTAAGTATTTAGACCCTACATCAAATTGTTGTGTTCTATTTGCATGAGAAGTAGAAACCAGGCACAAAAACACATGCTTGTCATTAGCCCGCGACACAACTAACAGAATGACATGAAATCCAAATGCATCAATAATTCAGCACTTATTTTGGAACTCTGACAGTTGCACACAGTGTACTTAGTGGAAGGGACCCACTGTTATCATGCTGAGATGTTTTGTGAATAATTATGTAAAGTGATTGGAAAACGCTCATGTCAACCAATAACTGGGTCAACCTGTATGTGCTGAAGGAGGAAAAGATGGCGGCAGAGCAAGAATAAACTTCCATGAAGCTTCAGGATGCTTCAGGTGATAATCCTCAGTGTAGCAGTGTAACACCATGTCTGATCACACTTCCTTTTTTAGAGCAACACACCCACTCTTGTTGCCACTCAAAAGAGCTCCAGTTTGATATTTAAACAACAATGGTGCTCTATGGAAAAGTGATATCAGTGTGAAACTATAGCACCAAGTGTCTCTGGTTTTACCTGGAGGCGTGGGACACGTGGCCTGCTCAGCGTCTCCGGGGTTCTGTGCGGAGGACGACGCCGTGGCATCGGGCTCCTCAAAGAGTTTGTCCTCCATGTTGGCTCTCTTGATGTAAACACAGGATTTCCCCAGCAGCACGATGCTGTTCAGCACTTGCAGTGTCACCAGCCTGTGGAGGGAGAAAGCAGCGGTTAGAAGATTGCATCTCTGACTTCCACAATCATAAACTATTTCCCTTCCTTCAGCTGCTACTGCGGAGTTTCAACGCCCGTCAGTTCAGAGTTCTGACACCTTTTCCATTTCAAAATTCCATACTTTTCCAGAGTCAAATTTCCAGACTTCTCTGAGGATTTTTCAGCCAATATTAAAAGTCTGAACCCCAATTGTTAGATGCTTATTATGTAAATAAAGGGTTTTAAAATCCAACTTTTAACACGTATGTTATGCCATTATGTTGCCAAGTAATTACAAGACATTTTTACCTACGTACTGTAGCTCATATAAGTGAATGAACTCCAAACCAAGACATGTTCAATGCACACCATTTCATTCAAGCTAAATGCTAAAACAGTGCAATAAGAATCGTAGTCGCACGGTGAACGGTAACCATGGTAACCCGATGCCATTCTACAGCCAGCTTGATTAGTTTCATATCATCTACAGGTAGGCTATGTTGTGTTAGTAAACTTGTTTTCATTTGTATATATTGATGTATTTTATTTTATTTTAGAAAGAGAGACAATAGTCTGGAAACAACACCTATCCAGACCTGGAAATTACTCAAATTAAATTCCATACTTTTCAATATTGCGTAGGAACTCAGATTGTGACAAATTCTTGTGGAATGCAAGCTTAGCTATAGCTCACTCAGCTTTGAAATGTCTATTAGTGTCGGCGCTTTCAGGAAAAAGCTTTGGTGACAAGACAGTGATAAGTAGTAATAAGACAAATACACAATGAAAAACACAAAAAAACAGCACACTAGTTAATTAGTAGCACTGAATATTTCCTTCCAAACTCCCAAGATTCAAATATAAGTCAGTAGATGATGTATATAGACGTCTATGGACATGCATGTGCCATTTAAGGCAATCTACAGTTAATACATTTCATTTCCATCTTTACACTTTTCCATTGATTTGGTTTATGGATTTAGCATAAAGCTATTAGATTTGAGTTAGGTTATTAGAGTGCTGCATTGGACTGGGCCACAGCACTGACACTGAGACGAGAGAGTGGACCGCTGCCCGCTGTGACAGGATGTGTCTGAGTGAGCGTTTGTCTCAAGCACAGCTGAATCTTTGCCTTGGCACAGCACTCTGGTCAGGCTGCAGCTATTTTTAACTCGGGGGGTGGGTGAAGGGGGAAGAGATGGCACGAGAAATGACAACATTGTATTCTTCACCCTGAGGGAAACTCTTCAGCAGCACGAAGCCAATGGGATCTGGCAAACGAGAGTAAGCGAGGCCATCGGCGGCTCAGCGCGGGAGAGTACGCGAGGCCACAGTGTTAATGCTTACATAACTTTGCATGTCGCTGAATCCGGGTGTGTGTGTGTGTGTATGACAGGCCCTGCATGAGAAGGGTCTCCACAAGCATGTCTGTGAGTCTCTGTGCATAATTGTCACTCTACTATAAATAAACAAATATTCACTTATCCGTGACTAAATGATGCAGAAACTAGGAAAGTTAGACACTGACCAGCTGCATTTAAGCCCTGTCGTTCAACTAGGAACAAGGGTAAACAACAGCATTTACCAATTAGAGCTGTAGCTAACGATTAATCATAATTGATTAATCTGTCGATTATTTTCTCGATTGATCGAGTAATCGTTTGGTCCATAAAATGTCAGAAAATGCTGAAAAATATTGATCAGTGTTTGTCAAACGTGGAAATGACGATGCCCGCAAATGTCTCGTTTTTGTCGACAAACCAAAATGATTCACTTTTAATGATTTTTCTGTAGTTATATGGAGCACATAAACCAGAAAATATGCACATTAAAGACGCTGAAAAAAAATCACAGAAACTGGTTTTAATTCTTTAGAAAACACTCAAACTGAAAAATCGATGATGAAAACAGTTGACGATTCATTTAGTAATCGATTAATAATTGATTCATCGAGTAATAGTTTCAGCCCTAAAACCTAGCTGTCACTTTGAGCATTTAGAGCTCCCCCTGCGCCGCTTTTCTACAGTCATGTTCAGTAAATACGTGAAAAAGAAAATGTCATGTGCAGTAATATGAGGTTTCCTCAATTCTGGATGCTGAGCAGTGAATGGAATAAAATCCTGCCATCGTGACATCGGCGATACAAAACTTACCCGAGATAAAAGAGGAACACACACGTGTACGACAGCGCTCCCTGCACCTTCACTGAACTCGTCACCACTCGGATAAGCTGTTGAGGCACAGCGAGGCAAGGCAAGAATACATTTGAATTCATAATATGAAATTAAAATCTAATTTGGAAAAAACAGAGAGCGAATGTACCCATGACTTGAGTTTGTGTAAAGCAACAGACGGCAGTCTCTCTCTTACCAGAGCGGCCAAAGGCAGAGGGATGAAACCCATCCTCCGGGCAAATGAATCACTGTAGTCAGTATAAGCCTACACACACACACACACACACACACACAGTGACAGAGGAGCACAGAGAACAGCATGTCATTGATTAGCATCATAGTCTGTGTGCGAGTACGATGACGATGGCGCGCAGAGGAGACATTCAGCTTACATCTTTCTGTCGACTGCTGATGAGATCGAAGGCCAAACTGGCTCGGTATTCGCTGTACACCTGCAGAGAAGGAGAAAGAAACACACAGAGACTAAGTGATATAAACGAGCCGTTAATGATGACAGTTTATAGAAGTCGGCAGCATCAGCATTTTTGGCCCTTACGTCGGCGGGGATGTCGTTGAACTTTGTGATGAAAGCGTGTTTAATGATGTCGACGACAATTTCCGAGGTGACGACCATGAAGACGTCGTGGAGCAACACCCACAGGTGATCTGAAGACCGGGAGAACACAAGATAACAAACAAACAAACAAACATGTGGTTTATCCTGACAGAGTAAGCCACTGAGCAGTTGAAACAAGCTCCTTATTTATACGAAGAGCACACGTAGAAACACGCTCGTTCATGTGGAGTTACGTTTTTGAGCATCCAATGAATGCAACTCTGACATTCAACTTTTTTTCACCTCTGCTTTGCACCAACATTGGCTGTTTAGGTTCATGACTATAAAACCAGAATAGTCAACCTGAACATCAAGGTTTTGTAAAAATACAAAATAAGTTTAAGTATATAGTATACAGGGTTTTTGTTTTTTTTTACTAATTTACTAGTTATTCGATCATCAGACAGTGGAACTGAGATACACGTCTCATTCCCACAACAACAGAGGAAGTTGGGATTGAAAAAAATAAAATAAGATTGACAAAAAGTCGGCGTGACTTCCTTCACTGCTCTTTACCGTGTTTCTGTCAAGTTTTATGAGTAAAAGATCTGAAAAAATTGAAATAAATAAAAAAACTGGTCAAATTTAACCTGACTCTGTAATAGAATGTGAACAAACAGCATCATAATGAGTTTTTAAGTTTATTAAGTGGGGGAAAAATGGCTGAAACCGCCCTTTAATATAAGGAGCTCTGCATAAATCCAATGATAACTCTGTCAGATCATCACTGTGAGCTGTCAGCCAGCCACAATACAAACATATCTACCACTTCAGCTTTTAACAGGCGTTAATTGTGACTTTTAGAATCACGTATCAGATGATCGCATGGAGACAATGTGACAGTGTGATGCAAATACACAGACTTATCACCTGAACTTGAAGCTTGCTTCACCTTTACACTGACAGTGTGAACACTCTCTGACATATGTTTGTACCAGCCTTGTGTCAACATCTCAAACAACCTGTTTAGTAGGTAATTAGCCGAGACCCTTTCATGTTTTTTCCAATCCAGCCAAAGAAAAGCAAGCGCCACGAATGCGCCGTGCACATAGAACACATAAATTACTGTGGACTTGTCATTTGTATCCCTCTTAAGCGACGCGGGCCTTTAGCGCTGCTTGTAGCTCCGCGGTGTTGTAATTTCAGCTGACAGGCCACGTCTGTCATCGACTGTGTTTCTGGCTTTGAGTCTGTCAGGGGGGAAGCTGATTGTTTTCAGAGTGCTGTCACACAGAAACGCCCAGCTCTCATCTCTCACTCTGCTTTGTCTCATTCACGGAGACCGCGGGAGGTTAAACTCCCCTGAGGCGTCGCAGCGGGTCTTCTGAAACTGCGGGAAAGAGGCCGCTCGGCTTTCTTCATTTCTTTTCTTTTCTTTTTTCATCATAACAAGCCCCAACACTTGTAAAATTGCGGGTAAACACCCCTGGGGTAGCGTGATATTTGTGTACTGAAATATAACTCATGTAATTACCTGTGTTCCATGAGAACTGCTCCATATTCCTGAGACACACAATGAGCATGAGAACGTAGCTGGTGAACCGCTCTTTGATATCTGCAGGACAAAATAATAAAATGACACTTGTTTGAATCCAAAGCAATTTGACTCATAAAATGTGATTATTAATACAGATTAAATCATCTTTTGGGACGCTACAAGATCTTAACCTGTCTTACTCAGGGTAGCTGAGGCCGAAGGGGTCACAATATAAACTTCATTTCAAAGGATACATGGACATTAGAGCTGCAACTAACTATTCTTTTCATAATTGATTACTAGTGATCGTTTGGTCCATAAAATGTCAGAAAACGTTAAAAAAATTTGTCAAATCTGGAAATAATGAGGTTCTCAAACGTCTTATTTTTGTCCACAAAACAAAATGATTCAGTTTTTAGTATTTCCTTTGTTTTATGGAGCAAAGAAATGAAGAACGTATTCACATTTAAGAAGCTGAAACAATACATTTTCAAATTTTCCTAGAAATCTTGTTTTAACCATGAAAAAGCTTTGATTACATTAGTAATCGATTAGACAAGTGATTGTTTCAGCTCTAATGGACATTGAACATCATATTTTGAGTATGTTTCAGTCAATTAGATGTCATGATATAATAATTACAACTGGGTATTAACTGTGTAAATATTTCTATGTTCTTTTGGTTCAAACTCTGATACCTGTAAGTAGTAACTGTGGATAGTAAAGAGTAGAGTATTCTGTGTAGTAAATGAGGAACAAACCGCAGTACTGAAGCTGTGTTAAAACACGACGTCATCCTAAAAGGTGTGACAGACGTCTTTGAAACTGTCAGACGCGTCAGCATGCGGCTAGATAACAAGTCAGCGCTGCACACTCTCACACACAAAAATTCAACTTTCACAAACAGACAATGATCCAAGATAAGAGAGATCGGTGAACACAGCAGCCAATTAAGCTCACTGTATTCTACTGTCATTAGAATGCACTCAGCATGAATGAGATAAAAAAGATTCTGCCTCTGGGGACATAAGAGGAAATGTAACGCTACGTTTCATGCTTTGATATTTGCTTTTTCCGGGTTGCATTAAATCAACATGAAATGGACTTTCTTACCACTGTTGGACATTTGGAACAAGTTGTTCTTTTCGAATTTCTTAAACACGCTTCCTTTGATCTCCACAAACTGTGTGTTGAGACAGAGAAAACAGAAACACAAAACGACAGAGAGCGTCAGTGAGAAGGACTTAAAAAAACGTTGCAGCTACATTTCATCACCAGCGTGACATGTTAAATATTCCTCTGCGACACGTATCCATAAGTACTCGAGGAGAATTCAGCCTGTGAGCGGCTCATTATTATGTGCTACACTACAATGACTTGGCTTTGAATCATCTGTGTGTACTCACATTGTTGGACATCATGATGGTGAGCAAGGACTTGTTGTGGGAGTTGAAGGCGACGTTGAGCGTGGAGGCTTGGACCATGATGAGAATGGCATGGAGGACTGAGAGCGAGTCACTGAGGAAAGCAACGGTTGGTTTGTTTGACCAAAAAAGGTCTGAAGCATGAAAACAGCCTCTGTGACCTTTCAGAGTTTTGTTCTTTTGAAATAAGACCTTAGCGCTGCTCATTCACTGACGTTCACTCAGCTACAAGTCTATAAAAAAAATAATGAAATCTTCTCGTCGAATGGGAGACAAAATAACAACAATACAAATAAAAGAAGATAGACACGAGTTAGAGTGCATTGACTGCAGCTCTGCAGTTCATCATCTTCGCTGCAGACCTGAGCAGAAATCAATTTCTGGCGCATAGTTCTGCTGTTTCTGTCGAGCTGAAACAACATGAAAACAAAGCGTCTGATGCACTTACGTGAAAAGGCATCATTTATCTATCCTGGTAGTGAAAGAAGAGCACGCCACGAAAAGGTTAAACATGAAACATGACGTGACTTCAAAAAGTCTGAAGGATACAGACATAAAACAGAGCCATGAAGAAATGAGGGATGACTCCTATACTGTCTCTTTTCCTTTCTTTGGGTTCGGTGGCCGTCCAGTAGAGGGCGTCCAGGATGTCTTGACCAAAGGAGGAGAAGAGGCGATCTGCCACCTGACAGAGAAGGAAAGGCACAGTGTTCTTTTTGAGCGGTGTAAAATAAAGATAATAACTGCCTGTCTATAAAACTATAAATGAGTGTACCTCCAACATGTTGAAGATGAGGTAGAGTTTGATGACAGACTGTCCCCTGATGAGGTGGTACATCATGGAGTAATCGACATAATGCATCATGGAGAGGGTCAACACCAGGATGAGCCCCTTCAGCATGTCGCACACCTGCGCTGGCTGCAGCAACCGTGACCCACTGACCACACAAAGAAACACAACAAAGAGGTTTGTGACAAATAATTAGTTATGCTTTTGGGTTTATGAATGCAGACTTGCATGCTGCCACACAGAGTGCAGTGTGTCTATAGGTGACATGCACGTGTGTTAAATTAACAGTGAAAACGTGTAACGTGTGTGAGTGAGCATGGTAAGAAACGGTTGTTTGCATGAACACACGTACAGTATGTTTACACACATTTAAACTTTCCCGGTAAACCGTGAGTCCAAAGACGAAGTGAAGAAGGAATGGATTTTCCAGTTAACACACTACTAGACCTGTTTGTTATAAATGCTCTGAATGACCTTTTGTCATTTATACCATGTGAGAAAACAGTGCGGAAAACACTAACCGGGCTAAATAATTCAATTCCGATTAAAAAGAGACGACAACAACAAGCAGTAATAACAGGAAACAGCCATCATGAGATATTAGAGCTTGTGTCTAAACCTTATCTCCCTCTGATATGTTTCTGTTTTTGGTCGATGCTGCTTCTTACAAGATTAAATCTTTGTTGTTTTTATGAAACAGACTGCATGAGAAAAACCTAATATCTGTTCAAAGGAACAGATATTAGGTTTTTCTGCTGGACAACGAATGAACACAGAAACACACGCTCCAAACATGTGCAGCGTCCTTCATTAACGGCAGTGGCAGCTTGGAAAGCATGTTTAAAAAAAGGAGGGCTGACAAATCCATAGGAGTGGTTATTTAGAGTTTATGACAGCGGGGATAACTGGGAAGAGCCAGAGGGAGCTTAATTCCGACACATCCTGCTGCATATTTCCCTTGTCAGCTGTGTGCCTAGTCATTACGTCTACAAACACACCAGAGTACAGCAGTGGAACTCTGATTCATCTACTCACCACCACTGACTGTTTACACTCGGTGTAACCAAAGTCAAGCACTATTTTGCAAGCGCTACTTGGTGGTTTATGGCCACGCAGTACAAAACCCTGAAGAGCAGCACCTGATAAAGACAGCTGCTGTTGATTAATCTCGTACAATAAGATCATATTTCAAATAATATAAGGGTGTGGCTGGTGTAAATGTGTGAACTACTACTAGAGACGGCCCGAGTTTAGACAAAAATGTGTAAATTAGCTTCATCAAGTCTCTCACTGTCTCCTGAGTCAGTGTGCAGCTGAGCACGGAGCTGTGAAGAGAACAGCACGAAGCGAGCATCTGTGCCTTTTGTCTCAGGAATAAAAGACAGTGATTGGTTTCATAAGCAAAAGGGAAAAATAATAACTGTGAATAAAGACAACAGCTCGTCACCGACGAGGAGAACCTGGATAAACACAACGAGCCTTTAGTGGTTCCTCTCAAATCATATAGGAAAAATATAGAGTCAACAAAAATGCAAAATATGAGGAAAATGTTACAGGAATATTGACATTTTTATGGTTTGTTCCTGAGACTATGGCTCCATCTAGTGGTTAAACAAATAAAGAGCTGGCTGGGAACGAAAACAAAGGCTTTAAAGATGCAATCCAAGGTCAAGAGAAGTAGCAGCATATGGAGGACTGGGCTGGGAGAGTTCAACTGATTTCAAAATAATATATATATATATATATATATATATATATATATATATATATATATATATGTGTATATATATATATATATATATATATATATATACATATATACATATATATTATAGTATGTATATAATAACTGTCATGAAGGAACTTAAAATGTTGTTTTCATAGCAAGATAATTAGTAAAAGTATGCAAAGTGGATACTGCACGTCAGCAGACAGTAACCTCCTCCCCGCACAGCATCTTATTCCAAATGCACAAATCTGTGGTTGCAAAGCTGCTGCAGTCAGCTGCTACTGCAGTGCACACAAAAGGGCATTATCTCCACCAACACACACATGAACGTTAAGTCTGCAGTGCAGTCGGCTACAGTATGTGCTGCATCTCAAGTAGCACGTGGCTATGTGCCTTTCATACTGTATTAGCTTAGAAACATGATATTAAAACTCAGAGCTGGAAAAAAGAGAGAAAGAAAAAGGCTGGTGAGCAGAAAATGTGCCAATTTGCTGCTGCGAAGCAGTCGGGGGGGATTTAAGTTTTAGTATTTTATTTATTTATTTATTTTATTTATTTTTTTAAATCAAATCAATGCTGAGTTTTTGCACTTCAACGGCACACATGAGATCCAAACTGCTCCAGAAAAGCTGCGTGATGACCGCTGTGCCACTGACACAGTGATGACAACAACGAGCATGCACTCTCAGCAAACCTTACTTGAGCAGAGTGTGTGTGTGTGTGTGTGTGTGTGTGGCGACGGGACAAAAAGACAAAAAAATAGCAGCACTTATGAGGAACCAACACGGCTGCTTTGCCTTGGACAATGGGACAGGATGAGCAGAGCCAAAGCTGCACATTAACAAACACAATGGAGATAAACTGGTGAATTATGTGGAGGCTGGTGAATCACGACATGACGTGATATTTATGAAGCCATGGCAGGCTGGGTGGGAGGGTGAGAGCGTACCTGCTTCTTCTGCAGTAGGGGCATGTGCGTGCCCTGCAGGAGGGGAGGAAGGAAGGAAGGCAAGGGGCACAATCAGACAGATTCAAAGGGTGAGAGGAGGGAAGTAGAAGAGTCCATCATGAGGCTCTGAATACAAACGCCTTACAGCTGTGTTGCACTGCTTTTTTACGTTAAATGTTTTGTCATGGGAGATTGAAAGCATAATCTGACGTAAAAAAAAAGGTTTCTGCAGTGCTAAACTTATATTCATTTTAGGCTAAAACTACTACTAACTACTAAAAGACAATGTAAAAGTTTGAATGTGTTAACGTTCACTTTAAAAAGTCCAAGTTACCCCTACACGACAGCTGACAGGAAGTATACAGGAGCTGTCTTTTGAAAGTGTCAATTGGTTAAAAGCTACACAGATTACTGGGATGCACAACCAGTCATATGTTTTTCTTGTTTCCAGATATTTGTAGGAAAACTCACAGGCTGAAAATAATCCCACACAAAAACACATTTCATAACAACCATGCACAACCTCTCCTCATGCAAGGTTCAGCTAAAATAGTTGATCTTGACATTTTTAAAACAAGAACTGTATGAAAGACGAGGAGAGAAGAGTAGCAAGAGTCAAACTCTAAACTGACAGACCAGACCATCAGTGTGTGTGCATCTAAATGTTTATCTTCATCCATGCGATGTATCTACATCATGCAGTGTCTACTGTTTGTCATTGATAAAATAGACATTTGGATGTGCAACAGAAAAGAAAATCATCATATTCCATTTAGGAATGGCAACAGAAATATTGTGTCTTGTGATTACAAATAATTATGATTTAAAAAAAAATAGCTTTCAAACCCTAACAGTAAGACTTAAAAGTTGACACACACGTACTGTATTTATATCTTTTATATGGAAATATATCTATAAAATAATAAATACTGTGGGTCTAAAACTTATGTAATTATATCTCATTACTGGTTATGGAACAGCAATACATTATTATTGTTTTTCCTTCCAGATTTTTTCACGTGTGCCGGCAGGAGGATGTGAGCTAATGTGTGTGAGGCGCTCTGACCTGATGCCACAGCACGGCAGGGTGAGGAGGCGGAGCAGGGCCAGCAGCACCCTGAGGGGCAGCAGGGTGAACAGGTACAGGAAGGCGTCGATACACAGGAATAAGCCAAAGATCATCAGCTGGAAAAGTCACAAAAAAAACACCCAACCCACCTCTAAGTCAAACAATGTTTTACAATGAATTATTTATGTTTGCAATCACACAACATTTATGATCTCTGCATCTAAGAATTAAATTTTTTTAATCCCCTTAGGGAAAGTATTCCTCTGCATTTGACCCATCCTAGAATTAGGAGCAGTGGGCTGCCACATTGCCCGGGGAGCATTGGGTGTTGGCCACGGGCTGACTTAAAACATCCTTTTTACACCAACCCCTGAGCTGACCCAGGATTTGAGCCGTTAACCCTCAGGTTACAAGTCCAACGACTTAACTCATCTTCAAGGACACAGAAGAACGTGTCCGGTAGTTGTTGGAGATTAACCCAGATTTTTAGGATTGTTAAGTTTTAACTGATCCACTGTTCAGCTTGATTTCTGTGTGGGACGTCTCTTCCTGTGACGGCACTCTGGCCAGTCAGTGGCCAGAGTGACCGATCGCTGAGTGCCTACTCAGCACGCTTTTGGAACCCGTGTCATGGCGCGGCGCGGCGAGGCGAGGCGAGTACAGCCGGTGGAAAAACGGCTTTTGAGTTTGGTGAGGAAGAACTTGACTGGCCCGCACACAGAGCTCTGACCTCCACCCCCATCGAGCACCTTTGGGATGAAGTGGAACAGAGATTGTGAGCCAGGTCTTCTCCTGACCTCATACATGCTCTGCAGAATGGCAGGTGGCAAATGTGAATTAGTCAATTCACTTCAAAAATCTTGAGGAAGGGCTCCAGACATCAAGGCGGAGTTTGGCCACCGTTTGTTTTTAACTCCGGTGACTTTACTCGAGTAAGGCTTATGTTAGGTCTGAGGAACTGGTTCTGAAAGTTAAGAAATACAAACCCTGTGCCAAATCTTTACATTTTAAAGTAACATATCCAGTTGGTCGTTCATTTTTAGAGAAGTGTTTCATTTTGACACAAAACAGCACTCGGTAACTTCTGCATTTATTAAAGTAAATATCATGAAATGTGAATATTTTTATACACCTAAATCTTCCAGCGAAGGGCCACTGTGCTCAAAATAGCAAAATAAGTGAGTCTGGAGCTCTGTAAAGTAGTATATAAGTATTTGAATATGTCATTAAAGTCCCTGTTGTGTAACGGTGAGGCGTCTGAATACTTTTGTCCATATCCTGTACGCTGCAAATGCATCAGCTGAAGAGATGCACAACTGTTGCACTTCCAAACATTAAAGCTTAAAAAAAATTACTTAAAGCTCCCGACCACCATGCGACACCATGTAAGAAGAAAAACCTTCACCCAAATACAAAGCAGACATACCATAGCTGTGTCATACATACGACAGAACAGAACAGTCATGGTCTTGTCCTTGTCGCTTCCAAAGGGAACATGTGTAACTGTGAAATATAGTGTCACTCATAATAAACATTAAATGGCCTGAGGTGAGCACTGCTGAGAGTTGGAGGGAGGGTTTGTTTCCTCATTGGTGGATTCTGTGTAACGTTTCTTGTGTTTGTTTAACACACTGAGGTCTTTTTAGGTTTACATACTTACATAAATACATTCCTCTTTCATCCCCTAAAGGAAACTCACACCAGTGGGAGCTGTGTTGGTGTAGACTCACTTGTTAATACTTTATAGAGAGGGTTAACTCTATACACTCCATATATCATGCATCAAGTGTATATAATATGTGATGCAGCTCAGATGAATCCACGTGTAAAGAGTCAACACTGCCATCTACTGACTCATCAGAAGAAGCACAAAAACAGACCGGCGTCAGTGAATCACAGCAGACGACCGTTTCTGGGTAATATTGTTTTACAGATGCAGTCACAAGCTCAATTCTGTGTGCATGCATCGCCCGTTTGTTCATAGTTGAGGATGCAACTAACATATATATTTCTTTCTCCATTGTGATTTAACCTAAAATAATGATTTGATCAATACTGTATAGTGACAAAAATAAAGCCAAATAAACACAATGAAGCAATGACGTTAGAATTTGCATACTTGTACATGCTTACACAGTCAATATGCTGACATGTGCAGGTGCATACACATGTTTTTCTTGATGCCCTATGTACATTACACCTGTTGCATAATTGATATTACATAACCCAATGTAAAGAAATACCGGAAGGAAACTGTTCACTACTGTACAATAGGAACAAATAATTAAATCATTACAAATACAGAGTTGATAAATCTAAAGTTTAGCAGTGGTACAGAGACTCAAAAGTGTTATATGCTGATGTTTGGTGGTCAGTGAACGAGCTGAATGACAGCAGACAGATGCACATGGCTGAGGAGACAGGGGTCTGGACGTGTATTATACGCTACCTTCTCCAGTTCCTTGGGAATACGCATGCATGTGTACACCCTCTCTCTGCGCTCGGTGTACTGCGCCTCATTGTGTTCCAGGAAGTATCCTCTGGTGAGCTCTGTGCAAATAAACCGTGACAACGACGGATCTGGAACAACACGAGAGCGGCAGTGTTAGCATAAGGGCCATTGTCTGCAGAGAAGAATACAACCACAGCTACAAACACAATGACAGCGGCAACCATTGAAGAGATGCACAAAATGAGAGTCCAGTCTTTATCATAATAATGATAAAGACTGGAGGGGTTATAGTATATGTAAGTATGTGGTTGGTGTCAGCGCTATATGAGCATTATATCTTGAAAAACTAAGATATTTTTTTTCCCATGTCATGAGTAGAAGTTAAGTGATACAACAGGATTATTAACGTTGCAAATGACTGAAAACACTGCTGAATTATGGGTGTTTTCTTTTATAAAATACATCATTTACTACACTTGATACACATACATTTTCTTTGCAAATGTGTTGGTGGCTTTATTAAGTTGTTGAAGTCAATTCTCATGCTCTGAGTTTAACCCCAAATAACCCCCCCACCCCCATGCTGTTTTCAAAATGTTTCTACTTGAATTGAACCTGTGAGAACTTGTCAAACATGTCAAGCTTTATGAACTGGAAACAAGGGTGCGCTTACTGTACACGGAATATCGTTTGATCTCATAAATCTTGTGCTGTCAACTGCCAGCAGTTTTGCTGCCAAAGTTAAAGTAACAATGACACCGGGGGGGGGCGGGGGTTTATAGAGTCAAAGCAAAAATTATGTCCCACCGTTTCCAGTAAAGCATAAATGAATTACAGTGACTTTTCTGTTTGATTACACATTTCCCTCAGGTTGGAATATGTACCTTTATCTTATCATAGCAAATGTAACTAATATTTACACTTAATACTGTCCAATATGTATTTAGTGTACTGCTTTCTTGTGTCAGATCCCTGTACTGTCTTTAATAAATACTACAAAGAACTTTGAATGATTGTTAAAGTTATGATGCATGACTTTTTGTTAATTAACAATTACATTGTTATTAATTTTTTGATTGAAATTTTTTTTATTGATTTTCTATATCCTGCGTCCATCATCTTGGAATGGACTCTGTCAAGAAAAACCATCAGACGTGACTGAGGGAGCGTTTGTGTGTATACACTGGCAATGCTTAAACCACAGTTTTTTGAGCAGTAACAATTAAACGTCTTGCTTTGGTAGCACAATGTTGCTATGGCCTCTGTCACAACACAAGATCTCATCATCTCTGTACTGGGAAATGCAGAGAAAGTGCAGGGGAACGAGGATCATGGGAGTCTGTAAGCACAATCATTTCCTCCACAGATGTCCCACAGTTGTGACTTTTGAATCTTATCTATGGGGTTATTCTTTCCAACATTTACAGCTGGCAGTGTAGTGTAACCTTGCCCCGGATAATGTGGAGACTGTCTACGCCACCTTCCAGATTGTCAGATAGTCCGGAAGGTGAAGTAGACATAGTGACAACTTGTCCAATTCCTATAACTAGACGAAACTATCTGTGAGTCATGACATAATTGACATAATTGTATTTAAAAAGGTTAAAACAAACTAAATACAATTTGGTTTTGGTTAGAAAACCTAATTAGGCCAAGGTAATGATGCCAAGTCAGTTGTCAGAAGCTTAAGTACAAAACAAAATACACTGGAATATTTTCATGTCACTAAAGCTCTTCATAGAATCAACACATGCAATTCACACTGATATATATATATATATATATATATATATACCTATATCACACTGTTTAGGTGCTTTTTAACGCCCCTATTATTTACTAATTCATATCATGAGCAACTAAACATCAATCTCACTCAAAGTCACATGGTTTAGCATGGTTTTGTAGAGTGGCTACAAGGTGAAAAGTAAAGAACTAGGTTTGAATGGCTCAAAGGATACACTCTCCATTAACAGACTGTTTACAAAGCTGACCACTGACTGTCAACAACAACACGCGTGACGTCACCTCCTCACTCTTTACCATAAACTACTTTCCAACTAGTTAAAGCGTACACGTCACTCGTATCGCCATGAATCCGTTTAATGGGTCACTGCAGTGTTTCTTGACCCTGTGATTAAAGTTAATTTACAAAAGACTCGACACACGACTGCAGCAGCAGCGGCGGCGGCGGCAGAGTCGTCAGAAGGGGCAGAGTATGAGCAGAGGACCCGCGGTTTACCTGCTGTCAGCTCCCGCTGCTGCTCCCGCCTCCTGACAGCGCTAATGTCGTAAACCCCCAACGTTTCTGGCAGCGGCGGAGTCAGGCCAATTTTGCCCGACTTGTGTAAATCCTCCCACGGCCGTTTTGGCCTGTTCTGGTGCTCAATGTCTGCATCTTTCTCCTCTGACAGCTCGGTCCCCGACGAGTCCGCCATCTTTGCTGCTTTGGCCACAGCGGCGTCGCTCTGTGCGGCGTCATCATCGTCGTCAGCGGTGACGTCATTTGTAAATCAACGAGTGGTTTAGTCCAACCAAAAACTGTATATTTAATTAAATATCTTTGGTATACATTTAAATGAAATTGAGTATCATGACGTGAACTGGTTATAAAAAATATTTTATAAAAAATAATTACAATACATTGAGTGTTTTTTTTATTTTATTTGGATCATACCATGATTAGCAGTGTTTTGCCCTTTTTGATGGTCTCTAATCAACAAAATACCTGCATATATGCGACATGGAAACTTTATGAAAGATAATTTAAACACCGTTTGACACAAACTCATCATTTTAACTTTGTACGAGTAAATACTTCATTTTATTGTTTTTATCAGGTACCAGGGTTGTACCCGTCCACACTAACTCCTAGTGCCACGCCCCCACTCGTGCGCCCAATGTTCAACTTCCTTATCAACAGCTTCCGTAAAATACCATTTACTCATGCCGGTGTAAAGAAATAAGGACTTTAAATCTGTATAATTTGTGCCACGGTTAATACGTAATCAACGAAAATGTCGCTGGTTTTCCTCTCGCGCTCATTTATCTGTTTACGGCAGGTGTTTCCATAACCCTGGACTGGATTCCGTCGACTGGCTGGACTGGATTCAGGGGTTTGCTACAACAACAAAAAGCAGAAAATGTGCTGAAACAAAGCTAAAGTCAACACACATACAACAAGCCCTTACTTATTTTGACTGGCAGAAAAGACAACTGGCTGAATACTCACAAAAAAACACAAAACAACTGAAACATGGACAAAAAAACACAAAACAACTGAAACATGGACAAAAAAACGGTCCTATTTTAAATGCCAGGAAGGAAACCTGGCTAGTGCCCATGGGGCACTGATACTAAAACATAATAATAAAACAAATAACTCAAAGTCAAACACAAAAACGACTGAAACAAAACTAGAATCAAAAAAACACTTGAGGGCAATGAAGTGGAATTGCTGCCGGGTCTTTGTGTTAATCTCACACACAGGTGCTCTTTGGAATCCTGACGTTTGCTGTATTATTCGTGGCATTTGTTGCCTGGGTAAAAATGATGTAAACACGACGAGATGTCATCTCACGCAGAGATTCAATTGTGTGAAGGTGAACAAGACACAAGGAAGGAAGCATATAAGGAAGCATATAAGGAGGCAAGCTGTAACGAGACACCCAACTCACTGAGATTGACAACAAGCCCAATGCCCAGTGGATTAAATACAAGGCGGCTTTAGACGTCGAATTCTGTGCACCACTCGAGACCAGGTGTAGTCCGCTGTAACACAAAGACGTACACATTACAGATCCCACACAAGCCCCGTTATAGTTATCTCCAGACCTAGAGGAAACTTTTTGACACAGAATGACAAATGGAGAGTGTTTTAAATGTTTAAAACTGGTAGTAAGATGTCTGCTGGCAGTTTAGCTACGACTGGTTTTGACGAAACCTTGAGGGAGATTTGTTTTTACTGTCGTCGGGAGATTCCAGCCTCTTAAAACTTACACACACTCACAGTCACACACATGTACAAGGTCTGTTCAACCTTGGGGTTGAAACCAGAAGTTAATTACAGCTGTATTGATACAGTTGTTGTACGTTTGCTTGTTTCTTTCTTTGTTTTCTCATCCGTGTCTCGTTCTCTTGTCTCTCTCCGTCCTCCATCATTCCTGATCCGTTCATCCCCCTCCCCCAACCAACCCCCTCTTCTCTTCCCGGTCCGGTGGCCTTGCATCGTATAATAAGCAGTGTAGGTGTGTGTGTGTGTGTTAGCCTCCACCTGCACAGAGGAAATCTGTCTGACACCAGGAGGCGTCCAGACGGTCAAACCAACTGTTTGCCTTGGTTGCTGGACAGGACGTTCACAAACGTACTCACCAATTCTCTGACCACTCGCACCAACCTCCGACAGAGGAGAGAGAGGTCGTTTTTTTACTGTTTCCTCCTCTTTCTCCTCTACTGCCACTTCCTGTATGTGCTGCTCACAGAGGCAGACGTTCATATCCAACAACACCCGACGCAAAACATGTACGTTTATCAACACATAAAAGTCATAAGTAGGTAAGTGAGTGACACGGAAAGAAATCCACTTGACAGGAGCAGTGGACTGACAGACGGACTGGAGTGCATTGACTGACGTGCATACAACAAAAACCTCAGTGACCTTTTGACCTTTTGTGTTTGGGGGGGGAGTTTAAACTCAAACCTTTGAAAAAAAACAGTTTTGAGTTCAAAACATTTGCAGCCTAGAAGCACATCGCACTGTTTGAAGTCAAGTTGTCCAGCAGAGGGCGACAACAGTGTTAGAGATAATGGAAGACGACAAACACGGGGTTCGTGAATCATTTTCAAAACGTGACACTTAACAGGAAGTGCTGTGAAAGTGAAAGTAATGTCTTTAGGGAACAGCTTTCTTAATTTTTCATTTCTCCATCACCTAACTCTATTTTTTCAGTGTTTCATTATTATTATTATTATTATATATTATTTTATTATTATTACATAATTATTTCATCAAGATCTTTTTTTTAAATGTTAAACGTCTTTGTTTGTATATATTATTATTTTTGATGTGTGTTTTTATTCGTAAAGCAGTTTGTAACGTTTGTTTTGAGAAGTGTTATATTCATTGATTTATTTGCTTAATGTCGTTTCAAATGTGTCGTTAAAAGGCTTCTTCTTCATGTCGCTTGCAGGATTTAAACTCTTGATGTTTTTTTTTGTTTTGTTAGTTTCACATTGCTGTAATGGACGTGATCTGTGTTCCTAATAAAGTGATCAGCAGAGTGCTCCTAATTAAGATTTATTTAGTTTTTTTCTTTCCTGTTGGACGTGTGTGATCACTGCTGACTGCACAACAACATTAAATTGACCCTTGGGGATAATAAAGGCAGACGTGAGCTTACCTTATGATTTATATTTTAAATGATTCTGGAATGCTGTTTTTTCTTTTTTTATCAGTGCTATAGATTCCCAGATTGTCATTTATTGATTTTGGTTTGAACATATCGTCTTACAGACATGTCTTCAGGATGTTTGTACAGAGAAAAAGAAACTCATTCTTCTCATTTTTCACAATAATTTAAATTATGAAATCAATGTAATTTAGTGGTCAGTGAATGATTTATACATAAAATAATATAGAAGCCAATTCTACCCACACCTAAAGCTACATGGAGCTGCTGCTCTTTGTCTACACAGTTTGATGTTGTTGCAGTACCACTTTGTCCACTTGGTGTCGCCAAAGTTCCATCAAACCATCCTGGGGTTAAAGTCTACCCAACAACAGCAGAGAGGCTCACATTTCTACTTTTCTGGATAACTTTGCTCAACTTCCTGTTCCAGTTTTGTACTTCACTTTTCTTTTCTTGGTGTTTTAAATAAAGCAGACCTTTACTTTACTCTGTCGAGGGACAGAGATGCTATCAAATTAAATCCATGGTTACATGTAGCTCAATCAGTGAATGTCCAACATCCTAAAATTCAAATGTTATCAAACACGTCCCTGCAAAGTTGTACATATTTATCACAGAGAGATGTTCTACATTTCCCAGAATGCTCTTCATTATCTTGAGTACCAGGTACATGGATTCTTTACATACGGTTATTTAGAAAAATGACCAGCGTCATAATTAGACGTTACATTGGAGTCATTTTCTATGAGACTTCATCACAAATGGAGGAAGAGTTGGATGTGATTTCTGATCTCGGATGCCACGATTCTCTCCACGGAAAACTGAAAGTGGGAATAAAAAAACACGGCCGGTGCCACAGAGATCTTTTCGTCATCATCATCATCATCATCATCCACCTCCCAGCTCTTCTGAGTCATGACGCACACGTCTCCTCTTCCTCGGCAGATGTAGACGTCCAGTTGCCATGGAAATGTTGACTGTCGGTTTTTCTGAGCACTTCAAGGACTTTTCACTCATGTTGGGCAGGACACACAAAAAAAAAAAATACAAAAGGGGGCCACTTCACCTGGGGGTCTACTTTTATGTCTCCTTCTCAAACCACTCAACGTGAATAGATGATATTTACATGCACATACAGTAACGCATGTAAACTAAATCCCACTTCCTTTGTAAGCACGGTTTATTGGCACACATAAATGGTAAAGCATACATACCAGACATCAGATATGACACAGAACACCTCTGCTATATAATGTACAAATGGTGTCTAATAATACTAGCCTCAAACATATTTAGAAATGTGTTAGCTTCCTTACAAATGCACAAATAAATACCCAGTTGTGTAAAGACCGTCCGCTGTTGCTTTCGCTCGCCTGACAAAGGTCCAACAGAACAGATCAGGAATATAGAATCAGTTTGATTAAAGATTAAAGAACAATCGTGAACACAAACGCGGGGATCTCGAGACGTTTCTGTGGGGTGGCTGGGATTTCATCTGCGCATTGTTTCCTTTTTCATTCGTGTAAAAATTGGCGTCACAGAATAGACGGGAGATATGAGCGTGTGACCGCGCGGTGCTTTACTAAAGGTGTGGCTTTGGTTGTGCACTAGCTAAAAGAGGAACGACGAACACTTGAAAAGAGTTGGATTCCGACAAGAGGGGGAAAAAAAAAGCAGCGTCCATCCAAACCACCCGACAGAAATCTGAACCTCCTGTACAAAACAAAAACAGCTGCCATATCCAAACTGCTTTCAGTGGACAAAGTAGATTCCACCTCTATTTACAGAGCTACAAACCTTGCAACAGTGTTTCCCAAACTGACGAAACCCAAAGAAGGAACAAACTCAGAGAGCGATGCAATTTTTAAAAAGTACACACATATCAAATGAAATTTAAAAACCCTATAAAATCATGCAGGAGAAGGCTTTAATATCAGTTTGGGAGTAGGTCGTTAAAGGGAAAGAATTCAATTTTTGATAAGGAGCGGGAGAGGGGGTTAAAAAAGGTCAAGTCCACACACTGATCGGCAACAGATTACAACGTGATTGCAAAGGATTCTGAGAGAGAAGCAAAAATACCAAGAGACGACGAAACACAATCAGACTGGTTTGCATGAAATCACCATCTGAGACCGAAAAACCAAAAAATGATCCGTCCCAGGACGGGATTTTCCCGCTCGTCCGTAGAAACTTTTTATTCCGTCTTCAGTGAAAGTGGAAACGAAACGAAACGACACGAGGTTTTCCACGAAACGCGCACGCACACACACACACACACACACACCTCGCCTTCGTCTTCAGGTTGAGTCGACGGTTTTGTTTGTTGTTTTTATTCCTCTTTTCTTTCCACTGTCTATTGACGGCGTGATGACTCGTGACCTGCGGGTCAACCAATCACGGCTGCCGCTTATTCCACCAGACGAGAGGCTCGTAGCGGCCGCGGTCCGAGGAGGTGATTCTGATCTGGACTTCTCATTCACGAGAGACAAAAAGGGGAGGGGGGGGAAGAAGGAGGAGAAGAAGAAGAAGAAGAAGAAGAAGCATAGTCTTCCTTTATTTTACATTACAGCTGCATACAGACTGGTATGCATTTCATGTCTGTGAGAGGGGGATTTTTGTGATTCGGTAAAATGTTGCGAGGCGTAGAAGCGCTTGCTTTTTAAAAAAAACGTCCTTCTGTTTGTTGTTCTCTTCTCCGTCTTCTGTTTGTTTGTTTTTTTACTGCGAGGGCTGCGGCGCTGTGCTCTCGGGCTTGCTGTCCTGGGCGGCGGGCGGTTTGCTGCTCCAGGGGGCGCTGTTGCCCAGAGCCGGGGAGCTGTTGAAGTCGTCCTCGTCGTCCAGGCCGTTGGTGGCGTCGTACTGCGTGTTCTCCAGGCGCGTGATCAGGCGCTCGTCCTCGTCCCCGAACTCGCCGCCCATCAGGGTCGGCTCGCCCACCACCATCACGTCCTGGAGAGAGAGACAGGGAGAGAGACAGATTTATGAATGTTGTTGTTTCCAAAGGTCACATCTCTGGTTGAGCAATAAACCCTCTGTTTTTGTGTTTGTGTATGCATGGCTTATTCTAAATTTACTCTATTTAGATATTGTGTTTTATTGTTTTTCTAAGTTCCATATTTCTGTTCATATTGTTTGTGCAGCACTTTGTGTTTATTTGCCTTTTACACTCTTTTTTTAAAAGTTTTAAAACTTTGTTCATGTATGACGAGCAGTAGTAAGCGTGTGTTCACACCGTGTCCTTAAAGTTGAGCTTTTATTTAATGATTTGATCCTTTTTGAACGTCGGCTTTCACATGCAGTTCAATCATTTTTATGAATCACCTTCACAGAAAGAAATGAAGATTTTCTTTTGAGCTGTAGATCACCTTAAATGTCACTGACAGTCTGTTCCGTGTACAGTCGAATATCATTTGTCATGAATGTGGATGAATAGGATGACAATAAATGACCATTAGTCATCTATTTTCAGTGGTGAATGCAAAAGTCAAATAGTAGTGAAATAGTAGTTCACGCACGTAACCCTGACTAATTCTTATTTAAATGGATATATAACACACTTTTATAAGGACTCATCTTTGCCTGTTTGATCACATGCTACATTCACAGTGTTTATAAATAGTGGAACATGTTTCTCAACCCTCTGACCGCTCACATGATTTATATTCTCTAAATTAGCAACTTTAAATCACAGTACACAGATTATAATCCGCTGTAATGCAGGCAAACATGACCAAAGAAGAAATGTTCTATCTAAACTAATCAAGTAAACACAGAGTGAAAGGATAAATAACATTTGCATTATTCAGATGTTTGTTGTGTCATTTTTTTACCGTTTAATTGTGAAAATAACGCGACGAGGTCGTAAACTGCCACAAATACGTGACTCGTGACGTTTTCACGCTGAAGTATCTTCTTTATTTTCTGTGTATTTTCCTGCATCAACATGGAAGCTGCTGCTTGTGTGTGTGTGTGTGTGTGTGTGTGTGTGTGTGTGTGTGTGTAGCCATCCACAGAGTGAAAACCCTCTCCAAGCACTTTGTGCAAATGAAACCTTCCCGCACAGAGGAGTGGATTCTGTTCCCTCCGCCCTGATCGATACTCATCATGTCAGACATATTTCACATGGACGGTCGTCTCACAGCGGGGTCAACGCAGGGAAGGAGAGCGAGAGATTTATCCATTATCAGCGCTTCTCTCTCTGTGACTCTCGTGATGTCAAGGATTCCTGATAACACTTCAGAGGCTTTTCTTTTTCTTTTTTACGTAACTCGGGAGGAATTCCTCACATGGTGAGATTATTGACGTGAATTCCTATTTATTTTTCCTTGTATATATATATATATATATATATATATATATATTTATATGTGAGTCTGTTGTACATCATTTACTAATTTTTTTATTTATTTTTACACATTTTCCTGTAACAAAATGTACAAAACTAAACAATTCATCAAAGAATGGGGAGAAAAATCAGATAATACCTGTTTCCGTCTTTATAATAACATAACATAATGTAACATGTCAAACATAACTATGGCAAGCTAGTGTATATGTATGTGTATATATATATATATATATGTATATATATATATATATATATATATATATATACATATATGTGTAACATGAATGCTGTGTAACATGAATGCTCTGAGGGTTAAGGATAACTTAAGTGTTTCTAATATATTAAAATAAAATATTATGTTTTCCATGACAGCTAAATCGCTCAATCGTTTCCCAGGTTTTCCAGGACGTGTGGGAACGCTGTTTAAAGCATCAGTCAGTGGAGAAGGTTCTGCTGTAGTTGAGTGGACTAGTTTGAGTTCAGTCCAGTGGCTCACAACTAACTACTGAAGACAGTTCACGTTACATATTAGCCCCATGCAGCGCCGCCAACAGCACCATGGGAAGAAGCCGCAGTTAAATGGAGCGCACGCTTCGCTGGTCATGTGTGTCAACACTCCGTGGCTCGGGAGATCGAACACACACACACACACACACACACGCACCAAAACTCGGTAGCCAATCAGCAAGCAGCTTCCTAAGGCCGCCCACAGAACACGTGTATTTTCAAAGAATAAAGTACAATATTTCTGAATGATTAAATCAATACTTTATTTGCTTCTTAAAAAGTACCGTTTGAAAATATTGACACAAATGTGAATAAAACAAATACAGCCGCAGCGTCGCAATGATTTTAATGTGTGAAACCGCTCCCTTTAAAGAAAATATCACAGTATTTGTCAAATTTAGACACGCGAACCCAGATTTGATCACTCAAAACACACAAGGATGTAAACAAACAAACAAACAACACTAACACACACACACACACACACTGTGATGAAGACCACCAATGGGGGGGCTAGAAGCAGCGTCTGTATTTATTCAAGCCACCCCCCCAAAAACCCCCTCAGCGACCACTTCCACACCCCACTATGCCTTAATCAGGCTAATTAATTTAGGTGAGCTTTTCAACTAAATGACAATATCCACACTGATTTGTCAATTTGCATAGCTAATTGAGTCATTAGCTAAAAACGTGCTGATTGCCAACAAGCCTCGCGTTCACCATCTGTTCCTGTGTGAGGACGCCTGACAACCTCCTGACAACCTCCTCACAACCTCCTGACAACCTCCTCACAACCTACCTCGAGCCAATTCTGGGTCCCCAAAAAATAAAACAAATAAAAAAAAAATCTCTCTGGCAGAGACTGTGGGGAGCGCTAATTGTGAGCTAATTAATGCTGTCTACTCGTCTACTCATCTCGTTAGGAGTTAGCCTTTGTGCTAAGCTAAGTGGCGAGGCTGTGAATGGGTGCCGGTGCAGTGGTGAACACCTCGCTCTCCTCTCCACTCACTGTGGTTTCAGCCATTTACTCATTTATTTACTTACTCATTAATTAAGCAGGGATTAGCACTTGGTTCCCAAGCACTGGTTGGGTAGCCAGAGTTTTTTTGGGGGTCCCCAAACAAATTTAGTTCACATTGATGTGCATGTTTTTTTTTTTTAACTAACTCAGATAAAATTTAAGTTTTAATTAATTCACCAAACATCTGTTGAAAAACTTTTTGATTACCAGTTAAAAATGATAATATCAGATGTTTCAGATATGGCTGTGAATGAGTCGCTACGTCGGGCACAATTGCTCTTTTCTCTTGATTTATAATGTGAATGAATGTGAATGTGAATCATTTATGAGAGTGTAGCTGCCACTTATTACCAATAATAATAATAATAATAAGAAGAATAATAAGAATAATAATAATAACAATAATGATAATAATAATAATAATAATGCTGATGATAATAATAATAATAATAATAATAACAATAATAATAAATGCAACTTAATGAATTTACCCCTGATGGGAGTTTAATATAAAAATCTTACTTTACCTGATTCTCTTATCTTATCTCACCACATCTTACCAATGCAAGATTTTTGCCTTTTCATAGTTCAATAAGAACAAAATCAGAGTAATTCTTTAGGTTCCTTGATGTTCCATAAACATTCTCCTGAAAACCAGTTTACCAGCAACTATAAAATAAAAAAATAAGACATTTTATCTGTGCTTATCAATAGTAAATTGAAAAAAAGTGTTTATTTTACAAGTTGACACTTATTTAACGTCCAAAAATGTGTTTTCTACAGTAGCCGAACACAGATATGGTTGTTTTTAAGGGCACATTTAAAGTTTAAAGAGTTTAAAAGGACGGAAATGTTCAAATGCGAGACTTCAAAACACATGACACAACCTGACTGTTTCCTCCAGTGATGCATCTGTCTGTCTGTCTGTCTGTCTGTCCACAGCATGTGTCCACCCACTGAGTGACTGACACTGCTGCTGGGCCCACGTGCTCACAGGAACAACACACTCTGAACACTTCACTCAAACCACTAGAGGTCAGTGTTGATCATTCTATCCACGCCCTCCTCCCCTCAACACCCTCCCTCCCTCCCTCCCTCCCTCCCACCTTCCTTCCCCCACTCCTCCTCTCCCCCCCTCCCCTGTAAGGGTCCACTCCTGATTGTCATTGGGCTCACGTAGCCTCGTGCTCAGCCACAAACGAACAACTTCTCAGACAAAGACAGCAGGCGCGCAACATATGTAACCAGCATGTAAGCAGCCACGCTGCCAGTCTTTAAGAGGCGTGTGAATGCAAGGCGTGAGTGCCACGGCTGCTCTGTGTGTGTAATGTGTGTGTGTGTGTGTAATGTGTGTGGTGTTGGGGAGGAGTATATTGTGCATGTGAAGGAGGGCTGGGCTGGGGGTGGAGGGTGTATACAGATATCGGTGATAATGAGCGCTGGAGCTGAGCCAAACTGAGAGAAAACAACTGAAATGCACATGCTGAACCTGTGTGTGTGTGTGTGTGTGTGTGTGTGTGAGATGGAGAGAAATGGGCAGAAAATCACAAAAGGTGACAGGACAGGTGACTACGAGGGACATTACAGACTGTGTGTGTGCAGATGGGAGCTGTAGATTATTTATAATTACAGCCAAAAATGCCAGGAAAATCTGGTTTGTGCCATAATGTGTGCACATGCGTGACCCTTCAGTCCATATCATAAAATACCTCCTAATAATGGCATGTTTTCTATCACAGGAAACTTTTTATTAAACTCTGAGTAACTACGACATTTTCACACTCGTTCTCCTCGCGTGTCGACACGTTCACAGTGACAGTGACGGGAACCATGAACGTCGGCCGTCACTTTAATTATTTAATTAATTAACACACAAAAGACAAAAAAAAACATTATAACAACATAATGTTATAATGGTTATCGCCGTTAAACGTTAAAAAATAAAATACAGTGGTGGTAAATAGGGCGCGCAAAGTCAGCGACAGACTCTTCCTCACATTATACTTCACACACTGGTGCACTGAGATTAGATTAAGATAAGGCCACTCTAATTATTCTATATATTTGTTTCATTTTCTACACAACAGTATTTCTGAAGTACCACAGGGAGAAGCTAGTGTACCACAATTTGAGAACCATGGATTTAGAGCGTGTTGAGCTAAGAGGAGCATTCAAGAAACCTCTCAAATGTCATCATTTCTGCAAACAGACGTAAAGTCCACTCACTAAATGCTTGCTGCTGCTGCTGCCACCGTGTGATCACTTTGGAGTTTTGTAATTATACATATATATATATGTATATATATACATGTATAAATATGTATAAATACAGTATTATATATGTATAATGAGAAAGAGTACGGACTAAGACTCGACTCTAGCGGCTGCTTAACCTCAAAACTGTGTCAAGTGTTTTCCGAATCAGACGTTCAAACTCTGAATATAAACACAGGATAATAAAAACACAGTAAAAAAAACCCTGCATGATGCAAATGAACTGCGAGAGCAGCGGGGAACAGATTCAGTGAATAAAGAAGGGAATGAAGTTTAGGGAAAGACGTGACTGACATGACAACAACAAACAAACAATAACAAATATTAGACTGAAACAAGAACATAAATGTCCTTGATTTATGTTTTTTTTTGTTCTACTTGCTTTGTTATTTTCAATCTTCTCTGTAGATTCTTTTCAGTATTTTCATGCATTAATGCTTTGTGTGTCATGCTTTTATTTTGTAAAGTGCTTTAGAAACAAAGTTCATTACATGACTTAATTGTTGGTATTATCTATTTATTTATTCTCATCCTAATTAGGTTGCAATTAACACTGTCCCCTCCCTTTTATTATTGATGATATTATGTCTGTTGTTTGTAATGCTGTACTTACTAATTTGATCAGTTTTTGTTTAATTCAACTTTATTTAAAGCACACTGGTGAACGTAGGTTGTTTTTAAAAGTGCTTAATGAATAAACTTGACCTTGAACTTGACCTGTGCATGTACAGTAACTGACTGTCGATTTCATTTAACTTACAGTGACCGCAGTGGACGGAAACTGACATAAATGTGCATTGTCTTTGACCATGTGAACGTTTAAATCAAGCTTTTGTCTCGTTTGGGCAAATCTGAAATCTAAAATCCTGCCGAGTTCAAGCTCGACTGAGCGTGCGAGTGCGATTCCAGTGAGCTGCTGCGAGTTCAGTGCCTGGCTCAAGGGCTTTTTTTAAAAAGCGTGGTGTCTGAGAAAGAGCAGCGTGTCACTTTTTTTCCTCTAACCCTCGAGGCGATGGCCACTTGGCTGAGCACTGGGGTCAAAGCTGCGGCACGCGGGCCACATGTGGCCCCAAACTCAGCCACTTAATATAAACTGGCCCACTACCCTTACAGAATACAGAATATAATAGTAAATAGGATTAAATAGAATAGAATAGATGTAATTTATGAATCCCAAACTGGGAGATTAGAGTGTAGCAGAAGCAGCAACACAGTATACAAAGAATTCAATTATAATCTAAGGATAAGGGATGTAATGAATAATAAAGATGTAGTAAACTGTGAACTGTAAAGTGCATAAAAACTGTAGGGTGTAAAAGAAACAAAAGTATTGTGAATTTAGACAAAAGTATTATGAATTTATGGCTTTAAACAAACATATTGTAGATTTTGAACATGTTAGCTATTGTCATGAACAGTGAGTAATATTTTGTATGATAATAATAGCTAAGGTTATATGAATTACACTTTTAAATGTCTTTGATGTTATCTGCATCATAAATATGTTTTTATTGGGATCTGTGTATCGTTCTTTAATAGAACAAACACTTTAACTTTGAAATTCGGATAAACTGGACCCTCGTTGGCCCCCAGGTGGTTTGAGTTTGAGAGCCCTGCTGCAAACACTCTGATAATTTAAGGGAATTTAACCTGGAACAAAGCAACACGGAGAAGAAATGTTCCTCACCTTTTTTACTACTTGTTATTTATAAACTTAGCTCTTGTGCTATTTGCTGCTTTGATGATTTTAACGTCAGTTGTGTCACTTTTTATGATCGCTGCTTTCTTCTGTTTTCTGTCTTTCGTGTTCTCAAACTCGTCCCCGGAGCTTTCGTCTGTCTCACAGCGAAAAGACGTTTGACTTTGCAAATAAATTGAAGCCATTAGCTGCAGAACCATTAGGAAATTCATGTGCAAATCAAACAGAGACACAGAGAGAGGGAAAAAAGATAGAGGCAAACCAGGAGTGGAGCTGATGCTTACAGGTACCTGACTGGAGAGGCTGAAGTTGGTGGCGGGGCTGCGCTTCTTGCTGGCAGCCGTGCCCACGCTGCTGTTGGCGCTGCTGGCCGAGTTCTTCCGTTTCCTCCTCTTCGTGGTCGTCTGTCGGGCAGGCTCAGCTTTGGCGCGACCAGCAAACACAAACAGAGGCAATGCCAAGAGCATAATGCATACAGATTGGGACACGGTGTGCGGCGGAGGTCATGCTAGCGGAGGCTCGGACGCGTGAAGACACCGATGTGCAGTAGGGCTGTCACTTTTTCACCTGAATGTCTCCCACAGTAGAGGATAAGTGGGCCAGATTTCGGCTGATTTGAACGGATTATGTGGCCAAATTATCTTGTAGAGTGTGGGATTAACAGACGCGATTTTAACGTCATCAGCGTGAGTAGAAGTTTAGAACCGTATCTTGTACAAGCCGAGTTTATTGCGTCTCCGTTCTCAGCCATTTTCTTGGCATTTCTCACACAATATAGCTATTGACTGACGACGTCTGTTTGTATTCTGAAGTCACGTTAAATCACGCGAGATTCTGTGAGAACCCGAATCTCCTCCCCGGAATCGTCCGAGTGTGTGATTCCTGCGTCTAATCTGTGGTCACATTTGAAAATCCTCAGGCCCTAAAAGCACATCAGACCTTCTAATGTCAACGTTGGTGTTTTGTTGTTCTTCTGTGAAAATGGATGGATTAAAAAAAGCTAATCCTTCCCTGTGAGGGACACAAGAGTGTTGTGGAGTTGATTTCGGAAAAAGGTTCACAAAGCTTAGCTGTTAAATCACAGTGTTTAACCTCGCGTGACTTATAGTAAGAGACATAATAATAAATAATGTTGTGACGTGTTTTGTCAGTGTGTGAACGAGGGACACGACTACGGGTCGTAGGGATGACGCGCGGCGTAACAGTGGTTGTAAACCATGACAGCCCTCGTACACACAGACACAGGCCGAGAGAGCACAGACGCACAAACACAGAAACATAAGTAACACCGGCGAGTTCACACAACGAGTTCACACAGCGAGTTCACACAGCGAGTTCACACAGCGAGTTCACAGTGATCCATGCTTTTGTTTTGTGCAGAGTTGAAACCGCACGAGCGTTAACATCTCCCCACAGACATGCACGGGTAAGAAACAAGCCCCTGTTTCATTTGCATAAATGTTCAACAATGGACCCGCGATTGCCCGCCGCAATTAACGATTTCAGCTCGGCAGCAATTGCCGTGTGTTCCTCGATGGCACGAGGCAGATTATTAAAGTGGCTCGGCTGCGGCTGAGGCTGCGGCGTCCATTCTTGCACATTCGCTGCTCTTGAGTGAGACCATGTAAACTCAGTTGGACAACATTTGTCTTCACATGCATCTACATGACACATACTTGTATTACCAGTTTTTGTCAGTTAGTACTTTTCCCAGCATGCAGTTATCCATAATAGACTGTATATAGACCCAGAAGACAGTGACATGGTGTAAGAGAGAAGATAAAGATACCTTTTTTGTGATTTGTGGGAAATATTTCCGTTTTGAAGTTCTGTGGGTGTCCAGCTGAAACCGGAGCCAAAGTCAGTTTAATCTAATCCAGGTTTTTGTTTTTTAAAGCAACGTAAAACAGAATAATGCTGCCTTCACATGCTCTTGGAATTATGGTTAATATGAGTTCCTGACATGCAAAAAAAGATAACCTTTGACATTTCAAGATGGCAGAGGGTAAGTCAAGATTGGGCATGAATAGAAATGATTATTTTGGTCTTTTTAAAATACTACAGTGCTTATTAGAGAGCCTGCTTAGCAATGCAAAGCAAGCATCTATTGTTATTGTTCAAAAAAACGATTTCAACCCAGCCCTCTTTGGAGCCTCACAGTGTCGTCTTAATTTAACGTAGCGACATGGTTGGAACTTTAAACACGTCACAAGACTTGAGACTTTGTTCACCTAAATCAAAGTATCAATACCTATTACGGTTTTTACGCGATCACAGTTTAAGTTTCATACTTTTTCAGATTTTATAATGAGTGTTTAGATCCCAAAAATCTCTAAAACTCTTTTTCTGCCCACAATTTCCAACCTACACCGAACATTTTTACATCAAAATGTAGCTACGGTTGTCGTCTAGTCTATAAAATAACAACGAAAGCACTCAAACGTAACGTAGTATCTATTTTTTTCCGATTGCACTGAAGGCAGCACAGGACCAGGGACGACAACAGAGGAAATAACTTAACTCAGTGCCACAAACATGCAGAAGAAATTTATGCTACAGTGAGAGAGATGTTTCTTTCCAATTAGGAGTTACTCCTAATTCCTAAAGGTGCAATTAAACCATGAGTGAAATCATTATTATTATTTAAAAAAGAATAAAACAGATATGAAATGATGACACGGGTTAATAGAGATCTCAGTTTCTAGTATTTTTCTCTTTTAAGGAATTTATGTGGTGAATAATTTATGAGCCAAATTCTGCCAACATTTGGTAAAAAAAACATTCCTTATTCATTTTTTTTAATCTCAAGTGAGACAAGAAAACGCGGCTGTGATCTTTTTCAAACAGTCGCCTGAAAATGAAATAGATATTTAGAGATTCTTACTAATCACAGCGAGGGAGATGCTTTCATATTCAGTTAGAGCGAGCGGTGACTCACGATACAAACAAAACTCAAACTATAAATCACAGCCCAAAACAATAAGGGGGATTTTTTTTGTTGTTTATCAGCATCTATAACTTTTTTTTTCATTCCTGACTTTGACAGACGTGAGTGTCAGAAACAATCACTTCTGTTATCCAACTGGTTTCCTTGGACGCTGGACCGGTGACGCACTTTAAATCTCTTCCATTTCCACCACCAGGACTTATCAGAGCGTAAATGCGCCTGTGGCTTCCTTCCTGGCCCAATCCCAACCACTTTCCAAACTGGAGAAGAATTGCAGGAAAACAGGGGACACACGCTAGCGACAAGGAAAACTGCAAATCCAGCGAAACTGAAAAAAGGAATCGAGCTAATGTTGTGTCAGACTGGACATGTGACATCGAGCGACCCGTGAGAAGAAGGAGAAACTGGGGACGTCCAAATATCCCTACAGAGTTTAGAGCTGCGGCCAGATTAACTGTGATTAAGAGTCTTTTCTGGATCTTAAATGTGAATTTAACTGAGAAAAAGTCATAATTCTGAGATTAGAGAAAAAGTCAGAAATTCTGATGTTAAAGATAAAGTCAGAATTCTGAGATTAGAGGAATAGTCAAAATTCTGAGATTAAAGAAAAAGTCAGAATTCTGAGATTAAAGAAAAAAAATCAGGATTCTGACTTAAATCTCAGAATTCAGGCTATTTCATGGTTTTTCTTTCAATTTTCTTTCAGTTTTTTACATGTGGCCCTAAAACTCTTCCGTAATAAAGAAATCATTAAAACTGAATTATTTTTGCTTTGCTTTCAAACAACACATTGGAGAGCGTTTGAGAAACACCGATCAACATTTTTTTAAGATTTCCTGACATTTATGAACCAAACAAACACTAGATTAAAGATTAAAGATTAAATGAGCGCAGAGAGACAAACAAGAAAGAAAACAATTCAATCTAAATATGAAACTGCATCTCTTTTAAACGGCTTCATTTTCCTCAGCATCAGCACAAGAGGCCTTTTCTCTAAACTCAGATTTATATTCATAAAATGCTTTCTTTCTTTTTTCCTTCTTCGTCTCTGCTCTGATTTTTTTTCTTTTCTTTTGAAGAACGTCATTGACACTGGGGAGCTGCTGCTGCTGGGAGGGCTGGATCTACTAGTTTGATTACACCCGGCACCCTTAATTAAAGTTACACAGGTCTGAGTCAAAGGCTTTTTGACTGGTGTTGGTTTTTAAAGACATCTCGTCACGGCTCGCTAAGCATTGCAGTAATTTGCAGCCACTCCAATGTGTCCAAAAAAAATCTCAGCTTATTCTTTCTCTCCTCCAGCTTAAGACCACACAGCCAATTTAAGCCCTGCTACTTTTCAGAAACTGCCCTTAAAACATCAATCATAAAAGGCTGAGAGGCCCCTTAAATTCTGCCAGGTTTACACTCGAGACGCAAAAAAAAACCCAATTCTGATTAATTTCACTCACCTCAAAGTGCATTCATTAAAGGATTAAGACGTGTAATGGTGAATTATGAAAACAAAGATAAAATGAAGGTTTGTGCGTTACTTTGATTGAAAATACTCTCTTTTTTATCAGATTAGGTGGAAAAGAGAAAATCAGTCAAACATATCAGCTTAAAAAAGGGAAAAAACTGCCATTATTATAGAGAAAAATGTAGAATCCCAGTTTGAATTTGGCTTCAAATACTGTGTCACTTTGAACATTTTTGAGATGACACACAACTGCCAATTTTGCCAAAATGTCACATTCAAACTTTGCGCTGTAATGTTTCCAGGGTTTGCAGAAAAGCAAAATAGAAATGAATCTGGTGTTATATTTGCTGAAAGGAGGAAAAAAAACAAGAAAACATAAAAGCTCTTGTTCCAGACGAGATTTGGGTTCCACAACAAAAAAGAAGGAAACGTTTCTTGCATTTTTGGAATCAGACGGTGGTAAAACCGCGAGCTCTCAGCAGGGGGCAGTGGGTCGTTACCTGGTGGAGCGACCATTCTCTGCCATTTCTGGAACAGGCATGTCTTGAGACAGTCCCGCGGGCTGAGGTTGTAGGTCTTGTGCCTCGACATGAGCTCCTGCATGGGCTCCAAGATGACACACAACTGAAAACACACAGAGAAAACAACACACGCACACTCCATTAAAGCCGATTTATTAAATATCTGATGAGAGAACAGGAACAAGGGCCATAAAAAATTGAATGTGTTGCTTAATTAATCACCGCAGACTGACTTTGAGTGATCAGCTGCGCAGTAAATCTGCTTTTTTTTTATAGACGCTCGCTAATAAAGAACCTTTTTTAAAAAAAAACAGGTTTATTGTCAAGTGCTTGAGATCGAAGGACAAGGAGACAGATAGAGAGAGAGGGAGATGGGCAGGATGATACATTTTAATATGAGCAGCCTTTGTCGAGCTGTTTACAACTCACAATAAAAATGTGAATGACACACACACACACAAACGCACACACACACACGCGCGCGCTCGTTTGTCGGCGTTTTTTTTTTTCTTTTCTGTCGACAAACACACATTCCTACACCACGCTCCGACAATATTCTCCAGCTAAAAGACCTTAAGCTCAATATTCAGTCTGGAGAAAACTGTAAATCTCTGCTGATCTGCAGTGAGAGGAACCCGGGGTCAGGCTGTCATCTTTAATACGTCAGGCTTAGCTTATCCAGATAACATCTGGATAACATTGCGCGCCGGTCAGCTCGGCCTCCGTCAACATGCAGCAATCATCCCACGTGCGTCCAAGACCGGTGCGGTCAAGTTTGGACAATCAGTGTCCATCTGCAATAACAAGACAACACCAGGCAGTCTGGTCTGGTCTGGTCTGGTCTGAACCTCCAACAGGAGAAAGTTCTCCTGTGTTCTCTTTTATGAGTGTATTGTTATGTGACAATACAATAATAATCATAATATTGTCTTATTGTAAACTGCCGTTCTCTCTGTGTAAGAATGAGTGACATCTAGTGGTGAGACTGAAGATTGTTTCACTTAGCGCTCCCTGGTTTACTTCCTACGCTGAGGCATAATTAAGGCTAAGACGTTGGTTAATGAATGCAGATGTATGCGTAATATTAACACAACAAGTGATTCTAGTGAAATGCACCAAAACAACAAGTCAAATTGGATAGTACGAATGAACTTGGCAATAAATACCAATTCTAATTTTAAAGTGATTAATCACTGACTGAAATAAAAATCTAGGAAAAGAGAAGCAACAGTTTTCCAATTCAAACAAGCAAATAAATCGCTTGTAGAATGTCAAGAAAAACGACAAAAACAAATTTGTGCCTGAAATAGCGACAAATTTACAGTCAATTCTGCAAAACCTCCAACATGTTTGAATTGGTAAACAAGTCATTTCTTTGAGCTGTTTTGGTAAATGAATTACAAATTCATTTTAGCATTTTTATGGGTAAAATTGTTGGAAAAATTCTGCAAAATAATTTGGGGGAGCCAAAAAAAACTCACCCTCCAACCCGTCTGTGGGTCCTGACCCAGTCTTTGGGAACCACTAATTCAGTAAAACAACAATTAGACGATAAACTGGATTGTTTGGAAATAAATCTGCAGTCGACTTAAGTGTTTAAAACAGAAATGATTACAAATATCTGCTCTTCAAAGGGAAAATATTGAGATTTTTATGTTTTTGGCAAAAAAAGACATTTAAAAATATATTATTTATCCAAAAATGAAAGAATGAATCGACACGTTGAGTGAAAATGAAAATAACAACAAGGTTTTTGAGGAAATAAACGATGCTGTTGAGTCTTCTGAAGTATTCTGATTCTGATACGGGACTGACGTAGCTTAGCCGACGTAGCCACATACTTTGCTATTATTCACGCACGTTTTACTTTTTATTCACGTCTCCGTTTTCCTGTAAGGTCAAACCTGCGACTTGCTCAAGGGCACTTTGACGGTGCGAGGAAAAGGAACGGCGTTAATCATTCATCACGAATGACCTCCCCTGACCTTCAGTGTCCCAACACCTCCACGTTTGTGATGTCAGGTCTAATCAGCGAGCTCATCAACTCACAACACCTGCTTTCTTTTAAACATGATTGATATGTGTTCGTCAGACTCTCGTCTCGGCGTACGGACACGCGGTCACGTGACGTGCCGCTCCTCCCCCGCGTGTTTTTGATGCCACGCAGCTGGAGGTAAAGTGAACATCCCTGCGACAGACTAATCCCATGTTCTCCTCTGATTGTTCCCTGCCTGACTCTGTAATATCCCTGCACGGCTCAGCCAACAAGCGCTGGCTCTCTGCCTGAAAACAAGGGCTATTTTCAGGCTGAATCGTAGGAAGCCGGCAGCTCCGATACGTGGAGAGGCTCAAAAACCAGAGAGGGAGCGAGAGACGGAGAGAGAGAGAGAGAGAGAAAGGCCGGTTGTAACCTGGTGACCAGGAAACTGTCTGTCTCTTTTGGAAAGACTGATAAATGCTGGGAGAAAAAAGGCCATTAGTGTCAGATTAATGTGAGGAAATGTGAGGGTGTAGTTTACTGTGATAACAACACGGAGGAAAGTATCGTTCACAGACTGTGTGAATAACTGCACATGAGAAACAATGACGTCAGGTTTTACTCCTTTTTTTTGACTTCCTTGGAAGTAGTTTCCTGTTTAAAAGCAATATCAGATGTTTATTTATCATTATAACTATTTTATAAATAATATACTTTATCACTATGAATCTATTTCTTTTGACTTTTGTTAGTAAACGCAAAGAAAGAGAAATGTGTGTAAACTTTGAATCTTTAAAGGTTAAAATCTGCTTTTTAAAGGGCGCAGTGAAAACTGAGCCTTCAGTTGTGGTAAAAAATGTTATAAGTTATACAGGATTTATACTTCCTTGTCTTTATTACATATTTAAATTAGAGCTGAAACAATTACTTGTCGATGACGATTACTTTGATAAACGATGAATCGGTTTGAAGCTTTTTTTAGGATTAAAAAAAGATTTCTGATTGTTTCACTTTGTTAAATGTGAATATTTTCTTTGTTTCTTTGCTCCATAAAACAAAGATTAAAATCCAAGACATTCGAGAACATCATCATTTCCAGATTTGACAAACACATAATAAAAGATATCAAGAGATTCATCGATTATGAAAATGCAGCTCTAATTTAAATGTTGTTTACAAAAAGGCGATTCCATATTCGTTTCTAGAATTGTTTTACTTTACAGCTTCTGATGTCTTTGCAATCAAGTTCTCGTCTTTGCATTAGAAAAAAGAGCAGTCAGTAATCTCAGTTTGTTACCTTATCGACTTAAAAAAATCCTATTACACTTTCCCTTTAAATCGTTCAGCCAAACGAAAACAAACCTCAGAACGAGGTTCGCGTTTGTGGCATTTTTACACAAAACCACGTTGTGTACTGGAAACGTCTTCTTTCCACATCAGACCACAGAGACCGTGCAACTTTACATCAAATAAACAACAATCTTTTTTTCCATAACAGGCATTTTCTCTGAAATCAAGAATGAACACAGGCTAAATCTGAGGCGTGTAATTACAGATACTTGAATTATGTGTTATTTTTTTCTTCTTCTTCCAGCAGCATTTGAGTTTCTGTGGAGAAAAATCATTGTTACAGGAAAACAAAAAGCAGCCTGCCCTCCCTCGCTCTCTCCCTCGCTCTCTCCCTCGCTCTCTCTCTCCCTCTCTGTGTCTTTCTTCACTCAGTTATTATAAGCAGCCGAGGTGCCGTTCCCCGATTCGTGCGCCATTTCACAATTATGAGTCTCAACAGGGAGCGTTCATTAATGTTATGCTAATTTTCTGTATCCAATTAATTCTTCTCTCTCTCCGTCTCTCTCTCTCTCTCTCGCTCGCTCGCTCTTGTTCTCCTGTTAGGAGAGCGGAGCTGTCAGTCAACTGTGGCGTCGGGGAAAAAAGAAAAAAAGAAAAACACAAATAAAAGCCTGTAAAATAATCACCAATGTATTCAGACAGCTTACGCTTCCCATTCCCGTAAACTGTGCCGCTGCGGTCAGGTACAAAAATAATATATATATATATATATATATATATAGTAAAGGAGGAATAAGTGCTCATTTGTTGTTTTGAAATTAAACACCGGGTTTTTCCAAACGCTTTAAGAGTCATAAAAGGTTTTTCAATCCCTGCACGAGTCACGACGTGACTTTAAATAAAGGAAAAATAAAGGCAACGCAAGTAAAAACTCAAAACACATTCAAGAATTTTAAAAGTTTGACTTTAAGGCGTCACACGCTGAAGGAATTTTGTGTACATGATAGAAACACACAAACACGTGCTGTCTAGACACATAAGTATCAGCGCGTCTGGTTGCGATGAAACACACGAGGAACGTGAATCAACGCACTTAAAAATGGACAAGAATCGTTCCTCTGTGTGTCTTCAGTGTGAGGAGGGAACACAGACACACACACAGACACACACAGACACACACAGACACACACGGGAGTGTTTACCCTGAGGTAGTTGAGGGTGAAGTTGGTCAAACCCATGCGAGTGATGTTTTTGGACAGTTGTTCCAGCACCTGAGGGTCTTGTGCCTGTAACGTCAGCAGCAGAGGAAATGAAAATGAAGAAAATGTCACATATTAAAGCAAAAATAAAGAAAGAAATAATACACACGTCATCACATGCTTGCATCCTGCAGAATACCATTTTACTTGATTTTTTACAAAAACGGGTCTATAGGCAATTAGGCTAATTGTCGGTTCTGCACAATCGACACACTCGCAGCCTCCGGTCATAAACGCAAACTACTTAACGTTGTTATTGCAGTTGCTATTAATCTGAATGGAAGCGTTTGCTGGCCTTCATTTCACGCTACTGTCAAACACCGGGCTAATTAATCAATATTACTTTGTCATCCCATTTAAAATTCCTCACATTGTAATTCCTCATCTCGACTGAGTGTGATGATGATGATGATGATGTTTGTGGTGAAGCGGCGACAGAAACGTGTGCAGATGCCGCTCAGGTTTTTTATTATTGTGTCATTTCTACTTTGTGTTAATGTTAAAGGTCCAGTTTGTAAATGAACAAAACTTAGAAATCACCTGATTGTATAAAATGTTGATTTTCTGACTCCAGAATGAACCTCGGGCTCAGCTCTACAGAGGTGGCCATTTTTGGAGAGTACAGTAGCCCACGAGGGACAAACCAAACATATTCTTATGCTTATGCACAGCTAAATTTGGAAGGGAGGAGTGGAGTGAGGAGTGGGGTGCAACATGCAACTTCCACGATGAATTGATTATTAATCGAATTGTAAATGAATCACCGACTATTTTGATAATTGATAATTGATAAACTGTTGTTTTCATTATTATTCTTTGCTCTGTATAACAAAGAACCGCTCGGTCTTCCTTCAGGCTCCATCACGGTCTCTCAGATCTGATGATCAGATCCCAAAAACTAGGCTGAAGCTCGGGGGAGACCGGACTTTCGCCGCCATGGCTCCCGAACTCCCGTGGAATGAGTTGCCAATTAACATCAGACATTCACTATAGACACTCTTAGTTAACTCGTTGTACAACTTCTCCTTTTCTTCCTTGGCCTTTGACGCAGTGTGAGCTGTTGTGTGTTTTTATAGCTCCGTGAATGTGAGATGTTTGTGTTTATTTGCTTATTTTACTGTTATTTTAACGTTACTGTACGGCACTGGGTTGTTCCTTTAAATGTGTCCTATAAATAAAGTGGATTGGATTGAAAATAAATGTGTGTTTAATGGACAAAACTGTCAAAAAGACAGTTTGAGGTAAACACTGATCGAATTTATGAAACAAATTTGCATGTTCTACCTCTGCGTGTGTGTGTGTGTGTGTGCGTGTGTGTTTCCTCCCACTAATATGGGGATTAGTTAAAATTGATCACTCTGAATTGAATGTGAGTGTGTGAGTGGATAGTTGTCTGTCCCTGTGATGGACTGGCGATCTGTCCGGGGTGTGACCCCCCCGCCTTTCACCCTATGTCAACTGGGATTAGCAGCTTATTAGCGACCCTCATGTGGAGGATAAAGTGCTATAAGATGGACGGACCTACTTTAATGCATATCTCAAAACATAACCTAGTTGTTGGCTACAATCAATTAATAGTAAAAAAAAAGAATTCTGTGCAGGTGCAGGAGTAGTATAAATAATGTTAAATTTGAACAACAACTGAAAAAAAAGAGGCCAAGATTCCAATTATAGGATGTCATCTGATTATGAAAAACTCCACATAGACACATGATTATTCACTAAGCTTGTTTGCCGCTCCAAGAATAAGTCAAATTCTGAAAAAGCTGTAGGTGTTGACAGAGCAAAACATGGCCCAGACTGAACTGAAGCAGTGAGCTCACTTACATTCCTCGCCTCATGAAAAATGCATAATTCTATCTCCAGTCACATCTGTGTGTGTGTGTGTGAGAGAAAGTCCTTCAGCAGACCGGCGTGAGTGACGGCACAGCTGAGCGAGGCTGCATTATTGGCAGCCGCCTCACACCGAACTCTGAATGACTTCACTCATCAAGTAGAATTAGTCTAAACGCACTGTACAGAAATTTGTCTCTGCCGCGCCGGCGCCGCAGACGTGTCAACAATTTGTAGAGATGCGAGTAAACAGCGGCACATATGGTGCCGCGGACGACACAGGCGCTCGGTTCAAGAGGCCAAACACATACACACACACGCACACACAAACAACAACAGAACACACTGCAGCACAACAAAACACACACGCACACACAAACAACAACAGAACACACTGCAGCACAACAAAAACACACACACACAACAGAACACACTGCAGCACAACACAACACACATACACACAACAACAGAACACACTGCAGCACAACAAAACACACACACACACAAACAACAACAGAACACACTGCAGCACAACAAATCACACACACAAACAACAATAGAACATACTGGAGCACAACAAAACACACACACACAAACAACAACAGAACACACTGCAGCACAACAAAACACACACAACACAACAGCACTGCAGCACAACACACACACACACACAAACAACAAAACACACTGCACACAACAAACACACACACACACAAACAACAACAGAACAAACTGCAGCACAACAAAACACACACACACACAAACAACAACAGAACACACTGCAGCACAACAAAACACACACACACACACACACACAAACAACCACACACAAACAACAACAGAACACACTGCAGCACAACAAAACACACACACACAGACAACAACAACAGAACACACACGGTGTTCAGAGTCTAACATGCGTGTCAATCATCCAAATAAGACGTTTAAACAGTTTCAGATAATGTCTGTAAGTCTGTATGTAAACTTACATTAATGTACAGTAATAACATGGTAACACACTCATAACAGATACAATACTGAGACAGTGAAACCATGTTATACTGACAATTATTATTATTATCATTATTATTATTATGTCATTAAAGTTATACAGTAAAAAGTTCCATACAACTGAAATACCTCCTTCAGTGTGTGTGTGTGTGTGTGTGTTCCTAGCATAAGAACTGACCTGGTTTTAGTCCTCATGTAGACCAAAACCTGGTTTTAATGAGGCAGAATCTAATTTCTGAGGAACTAGATCAGGTTTTGTCCAGACTTTCCAAATGAATGGAAGTCAGAGCACTGTCCTCACATGAGTAGCTGTGCAAACCTGTGTGTATGTGTTTGTGTCTGTGTGTGTGTTCTGGCATAAATACTGACCATGTGAGGATGAGTTTAGTCCTCACATAGAACAAAACCTGGTTCTAATGAGGCAGAAGCTTGTGTCTGAGGAACTAGTTGAGTCTAGGGCTGAGTTTGGAATGTGGTTACAGGGATCCGGTTCTGTTTCTGCTGTGGACGTCAATACGTTGTCCTCACATGAATCGCTGTGCAAACCCGTGTGTGTGTTTGTGTGTTTGTGTGTGAGAGGGATTTGTATGCATTGCTGTGTGGGTGGCTGGGAGGGAGGAGGAGGAGGGAGGAGGAGGAGGTGCAGCAGCAGCAGATGTTGGGGTGAGAGACACAGATCACACATCAGCTGAAATGATGCACAGCAGCTCCTGTAGAGTATTTATATTGTTGTTCTTTGTGTGTTTTTGCATTGTTTCGCTCAGCGTTTGTTTTGTTTCCTGCAAAATTCCCTTCAATCATTTATTTTAATCAAACACTGCAGCGAAAACTGCAGTTAGCATTTTACAGATTCTACAAAGAGCCCTTTTTAGCAAACTATATTTGATTTAAAGCAAAAGTTCATACGTAGAATATCCACAAACATGTAGTCCATACAAAATATTATTAAAGATATGGGAAAAGGAGCTGCTGCCCTACATGTGATGTACATCACATGACTAAACTCTGTCATAGCTTCACATTTACTGACGATACTGTACATTATTAACTATCCTAAATACAAATAAACAACATTGTTTGCGCAATAGATCATTAAATTATACAGTAAATTTATCTGTGACTGCGCTTCACAATGTGAAATTGACTTTTTTACAATCTTTACACCTGTTTTTTTCCTAAAATCATTTTTAATTAAACTTAACTAAGATACTGTTGATGCCCTCTGCAGTCACAGATGGCTAGTATAGATTTTTTTTTACAATAATAACAATACAAATGTAGAATGTTTTCCTTTAAATCACGAGGTCCTCTGCTGGTGCAGCATGATCTGCATTTTTTCAACTTCCCTCTTCTGAATCCCTCGTGTGTGAACGTGCTTTCATTAATCCAGCCGACGATCAAACAGAGTGAACTCACAGATCTGGCCTGGAAACCTCAATACCCCACAGAATCCCACTCTCTAGGAATTAGTGTGAAAACCCACAGGGCCCAATTTGCTGGCGAGCGAAAATTCATGTGAAGATTTGGCCCCAAAATTGAAAACAGTAGCTGTAAAGTCAAATCTGCCGCTCGACTTTCACTGCGTTTGGATCGACAGAAAAAATAAATCTGACTTTTATTTATCGAGCTAACGGATGCATGAGAGGATGGCAGTTGTAATTCATACAGTATTTTTCCAGCTGCAGTTAAAGAAACAGGGTTTGCTCATTACAAAGTAAAAAGAAAGTTTCATGTGTTTGAACCTAATTTTTGTCAATGAAACTTTAATTAAATTTAATTAAATGATGTGCAGTGGGATATTTGTTAATCTCGTCCCCCAAGTTCCATCACTAGCTCTACTCGACACTGCAGCTCCTCCTCAGTGTGGGCGGAGCCATCATAGCACAGCTGCACGAAAATTGCTGCGTTGCGGCGACAAAACACACAAACCAGTGTTGTTTTCATTGTAACTGAATCATAACAATCAGTTGATATTAAACCAATTAGTTCAGTACTTCCTGCATGACCGGTCACATGACTTTCACCATAAATACTGAGATTTTTGGACATTTTCCTTTGCTAATGTTGGAGATTAACGCATGTGTTTAGTCTGTTTAACTAATTAATCTACAGTTCGCCGTTGTTTGCTTTGACTCTTGTGTCGGACGTCGTGCTTGCGACTCTTCCAGTGACGACACTTTCTGACCAGTCAGTGGCCGACACAGTTTAGCATCAGCTGTTGCCAGAGCTATCGCTAATAGAAAATCAACACACACAGAACACGAGTAGAGCCGGGCCGAGCCGTACCAGAACTGTACAAGTTAGTGTTTGTTAAAGCCTTTGACTGACGTGAGAAGAATCTGACTTATATGTATAGCAGAGGCTAGCATTGGTGCTAGCATTGCTGTCTCCGGTTCAAATCTCAATCCCAGCTGACTCAGCTCACAGGCCAAACACACACGAGACAAACAACTATTCATTCATACATTCACAACAATTAATCTGATCACCAACCTACATGTTTTTGGACAGTGGGAGGAGATTAGGAGATTAGAGCAACCAGCTGTGAGATGTTTGAGATGTCTCCACCATGTCCACGTCTTAGCGGTTCAAAGTATTTTTTAACACACCCAGATAATGAAGTGCCGTGATGCGTATTTACATTTGAATCTGATTAAAGCTGCTCTTCATGCTCCGTGCATGGTCACCCCACCATAAATAATAGAGGATTCCAGAACAGAGAAGAAGACAACAGCAGCAACAACATGAAACAATCCAAGTGAGACTGAATTCATGCTCTGTCAGCACTAAACATTGTAATATTTTAAAGTTAATTGAAGCTGGCGTTGTTTTGACGTCATAGATCATCAATCTATACGAGCTTTATCGCCACCTAGTGTCGCGGAGTCAGATTCCCTGCTCGTGCTCACACACTGTGACAGAGGTTAAATACTGTCGATGTACACAAGAGCAGATTTAAAGGATTTAAAAACATTATATTTGTATAACTTCTAGAACTTGGCACAAACAGAATAATCGTCCACCTTCTCTCGTTAATTAAAACACAACAGAGTTATTTGGTCCAGTTTGAAATCATTAGACAGCAGAAAACTAAACGTGGGCCACACTTAGTGGAATTAAGCAGATTATTCATTCGACCTTGTTTTTTCTTTCTTTTTCTCTCTTTTTTTCAGACCAGAGCCCTTTTTCTTTTTTCTTTTTTTATCCTCCGCGGCCTTTGATGTCTACAAATAAATTGGTTTGCAAAGAATCCCCTGCAAACTGCTTTGTTAGCGTTTAAAATTCATGTGTTCATGAACAGCTCCTGAAAGAAGAAGAAGGAAAAAGAAAAGTGTGTCGGCAGCAGAGTGCAGAGACCCTCGTTAGAATCAAGAAGTGACACCAAACACTGGCTTCATCTGTGTGTGTGTGTGTGTGTGTGTGTGTGTGTGTCACAACCTCCACTATCTACTGATACCAACATCAGTGCGACGCAGTCATTTAAAGGTACAGTGCGTAGGATTTATGGGCGAATTGCATGTTCAGGGTTCATTATGTGATAACAATTCGCACGTTCAGGCGCTTTTACAATAAAAAAATAATTATAATTGTATGTTTGTGCCACATGTTAATACTTCTGTCCTAAATCTTCCCAAACTGGACCTTTAAGCAGTTTTAACATATACAGTATATACAGAGGCTATAAGAATGTACAGTATAGAGCGTCTTATATCCTCTTTTTCAGCACAACTGAGGTAATCTGATGAAAATGTAATATAAAAGTATATAAAGACACCTGAGCAAAAAGTACTTAAAAATGTTTAAAATCGGATTGAAGTTGTGACATTTGTGAAATGTGAAATATGTCCCAGTTCAAAATTCACTTTTGCTCATTTTTATGAACAAAAAGAAAAGATTTTGTGACTTCTGCACAATACTTGCTACTTTATATCCCTGATAAGCAGAGCCATAACATGACTCAGCTAAAATGCAGCGACTGTTTGTTATTCATGTGTTTGGATTGAATCAGAGTTCATATTTTTTTATCTTTTTTTTATCTTTCCACTAAACTAACGACTTCTAACGTCTTTATTTGTGCTTTTCCATCAGTGACAGAGCTGATTAACTGCACATCAATTAAAAAAGACTTGAAAAAAAATCCCAAAAACGTGCATTAATCTCCAACATTTAGCAAAGGAAACGTCTTAAAAATGCTGAAATCCACATAAAACGACGTCACGGCAGTTTCACGCCGCCGTGTTACGACGACCCCACCCACGCTGAGGAGGAGGAGCTTTGCTAATAAAAAAACGACGTGACTGATACCAAACCCAGTAGAGACGAGTCGTACTAGAACTGTATCCCATCGGCTCCTCCCTGATGTGTGTGTGTGTGTGTGACGTCACTCACGTGCATGGCCAGGATGCTGCGCGGGATGAGCTCTCTGTACTGCCGGATGGTAAAGTGCCACGTCTTGATCCTCATCAGATCATCAAAGGCGAACTCCAGTATCAAACGTCCCTCTGTACAAACCTGCACAAAGATCACACGTTAGTTACTTTCACATCATGTCTCACTTTCTTCTTCTTCTTTCTTCTCTCGAACACGCCTCCGGGCAGATGTCAGCTGACTCCCGAAATAATGAATAATAAAGAGAGTTTATTATTGTTATTATTGTTGGCCGGGTGTGATTTTAATCAGGAAATAAATAAGTACACAAATAAAATGCTGGAAGGGTTGTTTTTTTTTTTTCCTGTCTCCAATTTTTTGGACTTTATTCAAGGACTCGGCAGCATGAGTGAGCTATTATGCTCCCAATATTTACTGCGCTCGCTTCCTTCATTCAGAGGCGTCCGCCGTCCTTGGGCCACTTCACCATCCCGCTATTTTCTAAAATGTGAAAATAAATGTAATCTGGAGAGGGGTGTGTTTACGCCAGAGACAAAAGAACTTCAGGTCAGAGAGAGTTGCCAATTAGGAAGAGAGAGAGACACACACACACACATACAGAGTGTGAGAGAGAGAGAGAGAGAGAGAGAGAGAGAGAGAGAGAGAGAGGGAGAGGGGAAAGAAAGAACAATTTTTTTTTCGCCCCCTTTAGCTGAATCCAGCGTTTCACCGCGGCCCGAGCGCTTCTCCCGTATTTTGTTGCTGTGACAACCAGGGGAAGAGAGGAGAGAAGGGAGAGATAGAGAGAGGAACGGAGAGACAGACAGAGAGGGAGGGGAGGGGAGGGGGGGGAATCAGCTGATTAGTTGGCATGGCAACGGCAAAGATGTAATCCCACCAGACACACTCTAATCAATGCCCCCAGCGCAGATGGTCTCCTGAGGATCAACAAGAAAGAGGCTAGCGGCCATACTGCAGCCCCCCCTCCCCCACCCACACACACACACACACACACACACACACACACACACACACACACCCACCCACCCACCCCAGCTGGTCACGTGATCCACCACTAACTCCACCAACACTCAGTTATAAAGCAAAAAAAGAAGAAGAATAAATATAAAACTGGAGCTGCTTTTTTTTTTCCCTCTGACTTGACTGAAAAAAAAAACAAATGTTCAGTGTTTGTGTAACGGTGTGTTTACCTAATATTCAACAGAGATTATAAGAAATAAAGAAATAACTAAATAAATAAACGTACATAGTAGTGTGTAAGGAAAAAGCTGTTGATTTCCCAACAGAATAAAACACAAGTGACAAAAATGATTATAGTTAGTAACAGTGAGGCAACTTTTAAAAAATCATTTCTATACTGGCCACTTTATTAGGTACGCCAATATAATGCAGCCTAAAACAATCGCCTTCTCTTTTTGACGTGTCCATTTTGTCGAGTGCAGTGATAGAAGATGCCTTTGGTGATATATACATAAATATATAACACATTCTTAATAATCCATAAAGGAAAAGTTCAAAAACCATGTTTTCACTGCATTACATCAAAAACATCACACTCTTCACTTATTTTGTATTTTTAACCTGAATTTCCCTGATTTTCTTTAATTCTAAATCTTAATTCTAAATCTTGTGCATCAAGGTTTTTTCTTTTTTTTTAATTTCTTCTCTTAAATCTACTTTTAATGGGAATAAATAATAAAAATGAACATTTCCACTTGAGTGGTGTTACAGTTAAAGACACAGCTGTACTACAGCGTGGTGGTGGCCTGATGTCGGTGTGGATTAGACTGAAGCTAAATATTTCAAAATAATCCTCAGTGTTTAATGGACACTGAAAATCTGTCTTTTATTCATTAAATTTTACTCACTGTGTCTTCCTGTTTGTCCTAATTGGGTGATTTTAATATTTTTCACATTTAAAATCTGCCTGCTTGAAGACACAAAGGCCATTTTCTGTGATATCACTATAAATTCATAATAATAAGAATAATAAAATGTGGTTATAGAGGTTAAATAGTCCACTATAGTCCATGGAGTCCACTGCAACACGTACGTCTAAATGTGACGTCGACAGACAGAGACAGAGATTTATGGATTTATCACACGACAGCAGGATTAAGTGTTTCTTTATGTTTTTGAGGAAACTGAACTTCTTAAAACAAACAAACCTTCTAAAACCCTCTGGATTAGCACTTGAGATAATAATGTTTTTCTTAGCTTGGGAAAAGTTGACATTTTGAACACTGGGATGTTTTTATTAGTGGTTTTATTGAAAGAAAATGAGACGTATTGATTGTTTTTTCCAAAATAAAAGGAGTAAAAACATGATGGATTCACTTTATAAACATGACCTATATTGTGACAAAATAGTCTTCTTTTATAGTAGATAATCCAGCTGCAATGTCTTTATTTTCCTCCTCTAAATGAAGTGTTTTTTTTTGCAGTGGGAGAGATTTTTTCACCCCTTGAGCCACAAAAAAACCTATTAAATAGACAAAATACTTGGGTGGATGTGAGGAAATAAATTATAATTGACATAATCCCTGAGTGCAGTTGTCTGCTTTTACCCACCAGCGGTGGAATAACTTGAATATTGTTTAGTCTGGTGAAGTTTTCCCAGGTGAAAACAATGCAGCGCTATTGATTTCCACAGCAACGACTGTTTCTTTAACTTCCTGCTCCTCATCCGGATTAACACTCAGACTAGACCGGAGATGATGGACCTACTAGAAAATCATTTCAATAAATAATGTATAATCTGAAAGTAAATAGATATGTAATGTGAATATAACAAGTGAGAAAAATGTGTTATTATTAAGTGACGGAAGAGTACGATGTACACATGTAAAAAATAAAATAAAACAGCCTGAATTCTGAGAAAAAAGTGAGAATTCTGAGATGAAAGTAAAAATTTGGATATTAAAGAAAGAAATCGGAATTCTGAGATTAAAGGAAATGTCAGAATTCTGAGATTTTTGACTTTAATCTCAGAATTCATGCTGTTTTATTTTTTTTTTTACATGCCCTAATACTCTTCTGTAAGTACAACTTCTAAATACATGAAATAATATTAATAATAACAATAATTTGTAACTCAAAATAAATGCAGTTTTCTTTAAAAAACTTAAAACATATGAGTTCATTAATAACTTGAAATGTCAGTATCAAAGTCTTTCATAGACATTTATGAAGGTTGTCTAAAGTACCAGAACAGTCAGGAGAAAATATGAACATGAAACTAACTTCAGGGGTTAAAACAACAACAACACTAAATGACGGGGTAATCAGGTCGGTTTGTGCATCACATGTAACTTCCACACACTACTATGACATTTATTGTAAAGTTAGGGTCAGAATGACCCCGCCCCCTGGTCGTTTTAGTGTTTTTAGAATGATTTTAATTGCCATAAACGTGCAGGAATGAGTCTTAGTGGCACGGTGCGTTCACAGTCTGTCTTCTGTTTTGGCTAAAAAATCATGTTCCCTTATGAAAACTAAAGAGCAGGAATATCCCGTGGAATCAAAAAAAACAGAAAAGTGCTCCATTAAATGGTACAGGGCCCCTCACAGAGAGTCCTCATTGATTTAAGAGCAGGGTCATAAATCTTCCACACATCGGGGCCTGAGATCAGGGGATCTCCGGGCTCCGAAGAGCGAGAAAGAATAACAGCGTCCCCGCTGCAGAGATGCTATTCAATACTGTAACTCTGACATGACAATCTCTTCACGGCAGAAGTAGCTGAAGGTCATTAGATCGATTATGAAGAGCATCGACGGCCGCCTCTGGTGAATATAAATTGGCTCAAAGTCGACTAAAATGTCCTCAATTATATCAGCGATGTGCTGACGTGCAGCGACGATACTGTGACTCCACACAATCACACACACGTTAACAACACTGTTTATGGTTATTGAGCAGTGTAAATAAGTCACGTGTGTTATATTGTTGTACAGATGTCAGGTACACCAGTGTTTCCCCAACTCACTTTTTATAGATGATAAACATTTATGACCCAATTTAACGCATAAAAAAGAGTAAATTTGTGCATAAAAGAACATTTTTGACTATTTTTTTGCTGCAATTTCTGTCACAAACCCATAATTATCTCAAATATGCAGTTTATTTTGCCGTGTTATGGTGATGCCACGACTCAATAAGCTGTGGAATAAGTGTGTTATAGTGTAGTAGTGTAACTCATTTGAAGTTAAATCAAAATATACACAGTTTTTAGCTCTCTTACTGTTACTTTAACACTGGAAAAGTTACTATGTGGGTAAAGCTGTTAGGGATGCAACAATTTTGAACTCTTTTGAGTGTTTTTTTCAACAAAAACAAGATTTTCCAGATTGTCTGGTTTCTTTGCTCCATGTAACAAAGAAATCACTGAAACTGAATTCATTTTGGTTTGTGGACAAAAACAAACATCATTATTTTAGGTTTGGTCAACATTTTTTATGAAGTCAGCTAGCTTAAATGCTAATGCATTAACAATAAAGTCCACTAGCTTAACTGCTAACGTATTAGCTATAAAGTCCGCTAGCTTAAATGTTAACAATAAAGTCAGCTAGCTTAAATGCTAACGCATTAGCGATAAAGTCTGCTGAATATCAGCAGAAGTGAGATCGGCGTATCGTGTAAATACTCTCTCATATACTTCATAAATCATGTCCTGTATCTTGTTGTAATGCTAATTCTTCTGTTTGTCTATATTGCTCTTGTTTTGTTTTTATACTTTTACATTTATCCTAGTTCATTGCTTATTGTATTTCTGTTTCGCAGGACTGAACACTTCATGGAAAAAAGTCAATAAAATCTCAACACGATTGTTAATTCAAGCCCAAAAGTGTATTCATATACCATTTTTTTTTATTTTATTACATATTGTCCTGACCTATACAATCTATCTGCAAACACAGATTAATTTTAAATGTCTTTTTTTTTAAAAACACCTAATATTGCAAATTATATCACAGTTTCAGTAAAAATTATAGCAATTGGACGCTTATTCAAAATCATTCAGCTGTACTGTTTTGTCATTTCTTCATTTTTGTTGTTGCTTGGATTTCCCCGAATCAAATCTAATGTAATCTAATCTAATCTAATACAGGAATATTTGAATATTTGTCTGTTTAAATAACAGTACATAAACAGCCTTGACATAGCATGGACATGCAGTATATGTATCTCTGGGACACAGCCTGAATTATCCAGATATTATTTATAAGACATGTCGTCCCACAGAGAGACAACTCAAATCTCACATCTGTGAAATATGAAGACACTACAGAAGCTCAAGCAAGGCCCAGAACAAACACACGTCTGCTGATAACAAACACACGTCCACCGGTAAATTTCTCTGTGAAAAGAATAAAAAAAAGAGAAAAAAAAGAAAATCCACCACCCAGGGAATTAAATTGACTGGCACTGCAGCGGCGATCACCATGTCACTAACTCGCGTCGCCTTTTGCTCTCTGCTCCACTCTCAGCTTGCACAACTGGGCACCGGTAACAAGGGCCAGGCCCTGAGCGCCAACACACACACACACACACACACTGGTCAGGAGACACAGCAAGGCATGCTGGGTAGTGGGAAACAAGGAGCATGAGGGGGGTTTCTGGTCAAATTGGCAACCCTGTGTCACCTTGTCAACACCTCGCCCAACCCTCACATGTTGCCCCCCCCACACACACACACACACACACACTTTTTACAGACAGCCTGCAAAACTCCGCCCACTTTGTTAGAGTGTCGCACCTGAGTAATGAGAAATATGGGCGAGCGAGAGAGGGACAGAGAGAGAGAGAGGATGACAGTCGTGGAGGCTGTTTTTAGCTGGTGCACAGAGTTCCTGGAGAGGTTTTCATAATTACTGCTGCGTTTATTTTTAAAATAAATGTCTTCTCTTCTCCAGAGGGAGCCTAATTAAATATTTTAAACTCTGCCTCGGCCAATTAGGGGTGTAAGTAAATATGAACGCGCTTAAAATACTGCAATAATGTCACCACGGCGTGAAACTCTGTATCGACAGGGACGATAGTTTCGAGCTGTAGTTAAGCCTCCGACCACTAGTTGACAGTAGATTGTTCACTTCTTCTTGTCTCTACTGTTAATGTTGCTTTTACTTTACAGGTTTTCTAAAACAAAACTTATAAAGATTGTTTTCTCATATAACACCAGATGTTCTCCAACTATGACTTCCAAATGTTATGTAAAAGTGTAAGTTTATGAATTTTCAGACGCAGGAAAACTTAACTTTTCACATTTTACTTGACAAACTTGTAATATTTAGTTCATACATTGTTATTTTAAGTGCACTAAATGTAGATTGGAGCTAAAAACTGGTGTTTATTTAAGTTAATTTAATTTATTTGTTAATTTAATTTATAAATTGTTAATTTATTATTAAATGAAATTAATAAAAACCAAAAATATCACACACACAAACAAATAAACCCACATCGGTCCATTTATATCTTCTTATAATCTCACACAGTGTGCTTTTTTAAAGGATCAGTTCAGTCTATTTCAGCATTATTTGTATTTCTTCTAGTTAGTGCCTCTTATTTTTCTCCTCTCGGTCGTGATAATAAGGTTTTAATTAGGTTTGACATGACGAGGGAAACAGATGATCCACCTGAGCAGCTGCTGCTGAGACAGATATCATCTCCATTTAACCACAAGTTAAATAAATAAGTTACAGCCACGTGTTTATTTATTTTTTCACAGTGAAATCCCGGTGAAATAAAGGATTCCTTACAGTTGCTGCTGCTGCACTGACTTTTAATTTAATCTGCATCATTGTTGTTGGAACCATATGGAAAATAACTGGTGTCGCAGTCAAACTGTTCCCCCGTCATATAATGTCCAAATTAGCTTTGGTAACTTTCAAATTCATGTTTTCTGTGATGTTTGTCTGGTCAGTGCTGAAAGAAAAGATACAAAAGTGATTTCTCTAAAGTTTACAGCAAAGATTTAAAGATTTAACAACCTCGTTATCATCATACTAGAAGTTTGGACGTGAAACTGATATTTTTTCAGTCAGAGCAAATAAACTGAGAGAGAGCGACTGAGAGAGAGTGCGACTTTTCTCTCTTTTTCTTTTTTTAAATGTCTTTTGAGTCGTTGCTGAATCTCAGCAAATGACACCATGTTGTTATTACTGCGGAAAAAAAACAAAGGCACAAACTGCTCTTATATATACATATATATACTATATATATATATGTATATATACACATATGTATATATATATATATATATATATATATATATATATATATATATATATATATATATATATATATATATGTAGAGAGAGAGAGAGCCCTGTTGTAATAAAGTAGAATAATTGGTTAAATGTGCTGATGCCAATAAAGTAAATTTGAATCAGACTTTTTCAAAGCGAGCGAGAGAGAGAGAGAGAGCAAGAAAGAGAGACAGGCAGAGGAAGAGAGTGAGAGAGGCAGAGGGAGAGCAAGAGAGCGGGTTGGGAGCTGGGGATGATTTCTCTAGGGATGAAGGATGCAGTGTGCATGTGTGTGTGTGTGTGTGTGTGTGTGAGGGTATAGGGTGCAGGGGAGAGAAGAGGGGAGGATGAGAGAGCGGTGGAGTAGAGAGCAAGGGGAATGAGCGAGTCAGGCAGGGGAATGAGACAGAGAGGGAGGGAGGGAGGGTGGTGGAGGAGTGAGGGAGTGAGGGGATGAGGGGATGTGGGGGTGAGGATGGTGGTGTTTGAGGAAAGCGAGGCGAGGCAGAGCTGATTGAGATTCGGGGGCCTCCAGAGCTGCAGGCTCACGGCTGCTCGCAGCTCAGAGACGAACACGCTCAGTTATTGGAATTCTTTTTTTCTTTTTCTCTTTTTCGCCTGCACCCCCCATCACTACAACTCCCCCCCCTCCTTTTTCTAATGAATTAATTCTTCTCATCCAATTTAGGTGGCGATGCAAAGAGAGCAGCGCTGCAAGCGTCAAATTTAGCTTTTTTTTGTTGTTGACCGCGCTCGACCACTTCTGTTTGGGTTAATATCAGACACCCGTTATATTATTATTGTTATTATTATTATTATTGTTATTACTATCAACAACAACAAAAGACACTTCCTGTATGTTCTGCGTGTTTCACCAACACAACATCACACAAACCACCACCCCTTTATACAACACCCCCATCAATCACTGCAGGATTTTATAAACATCATCCGTTTCCATTTCCAGAGCAAGAATGTCACCATAAACAATAATAATAATGTATATCTACGCTGCCATGTTACCTGCCTTATGAGGAAAGTTCATTTACCTCATCTCAGCTTGAATTCACTCCTTCTTTGAGTCAACAAATGCATTCAGACTGAGAAGTGCATAGAAAAATCTTATCATGATATACTTACTTTTTTACATCATTCTATATCGATATGAATCAAAATCCTTGAATTTTGAGATATTTCTGCATCTCAAAGATGTAAAATAAATAATTAGGGCTTCAAATTTAAGCTGCATTATTATTATTATCAAGTGACCTTTTACATAGAATTTAGTTGATTCCATGTATTTTTTGTTTATTTCACACGTTTATTCAATATAATCAATATGATGATTACCAATGCAACAGTATTTAAAGTCATCACAGATACCTGGCGTCCAAAATCTTAGACCATATCTCGTCCTGTCATATAAAGTTTGTTTGGACACCAAAGCACAAAAAGGCAGATAAATGAATATGTGTGTATTTAAAAAACAAACAAAAAAAACATTAATAATTCAGCAGAAAGTCCTTAAAACTGAACATCTGCTCGTTTCTGCCCTGTGTGTAAACTAAATATCCAGTTTCAGCCTTCATACACTCTAAATAGGTCTGTAATTTACCATTATCTTCATAATTTTCTCGACTAATCGAGGAATCATTCGGTCGACGTGATGTCAGAAAATGTTGAAGAATGTTGACGTCCTGTTTTGAAATGTCTTAAAATGTCCTGTTTTTGTCCAGAAAAGATTCCGTTTTAATGATTTCTTTGTCAAATGGAGCAAAGAAACCAGGAAATTAAAAATTAATCGATTCATCGACTAATAGTTTTGGCCCTAATTCTGTATTTGAAAGTGTAGCAGTGAAACCACTGTCAAAAGACTATAAAGGACTTCATTTTATGTATTTGCTTTGTTTTAAACAAACGTATGTGAGTTAAATCAGTGTTGATTAATCATATTACATGTTACATGTTCTGCATATGATGTTTTTTTTGTTTTTTTACCAAACAACAACAAAAGACATTTCCTGTATTTTCTACAGGTTTTACGCTCATTTACAACAACATAAGATCACAAACAGCCTCCACCAGCAGCTGCACCAGCAACAGCAGCACATTTACACATCCATCCCCAACCCCCCATCCAACCACTGCATGAATAATAAAATGCACAGAAACAGACGTGACCTCAGGATCCTCACATGTAGGCAGCCACTCATACACTCTAAAAAAAATAATGTAAGAGTTTTTAATATGTAAATAAATGCAAAATTTCCTGAGAAAATCACATCTAAATGTGAAAAACTGAGGCTTTTTCTTGATTAACGTATATGCTGTGTTCATTTAGAGAAGAATGGACTCAAAATAAAAGGATTTGTGCAGACGCAGTGGTTCATTTAAAAAAATACACAATGGAAAACAACTGATCTTGTTTATCTCTGTGTTAAACAATGATGTTTTTTCTTTAAAACTTGCACATAATAAACCCCTGAAAATATCACACAAACACGCTGACACACGTGGATAAACGTTAACGTGATGTGACGCGCAGCATTAGAAATCATGTGACTGAAAAATCCTGAAATCCTAATATGTTTTTTTGGACGACTAAAATCACACACGTGAATACGATGAATCCGGAGTGACTATGAGTTAAATCTGCTCCTCGTTTAAAAAACTACACTTGTGCTCACGGGAAGTCAAATTTAAGGGTTTAAGAAAAAAAAAATTAAAATTTCAAGTCTAGTATACATATATATGTATATATGTATGTATTTATATGTATATATACATATATATATATATATATATATATATATGTATATATATATATATATATATATATATTATTCCTTCTGTAGGATCATAGCCCTTGGCTGGTCATCCTATAAGTTAATTTCACACACACACACACAGAGCGAGTGTCAAGTCCTGAAAACAAGAGGCCGTGTAGCTGTTTAATGTCAGAACAATCCGGTGCGGTGCTGTAGCTCAGGGTTCATGGTACAGGGAACATGGAATCCCTTTAGCTCGACTGCTCAGCACTGACAAGGTATCTGGCCTCAGATTCATTTAGAGAGTCAGCACGAGGAGACTAAGAGTCAGCGAGCCATCTGGATCAGACCGGAGCGCAGCAGATATTCACTGCGGGCTCACGGGGGGATTCTCTCCCTAAAGTCAAAAGCAGATGAGCTCAGCTCGAGTGCTTTCACAAGACCTCGGTGTCAGGTTGGGATTATCTCACCTGAACAATTTGTGTTTCCTCGGCTTTTCTTGCTTCTTCTTCTACTTGTCCCCGCACACACTCTCTGTCCACAGATCTTATTCATGTCCTTGTCCTCGAGTATCTGAGAGACTGAGGAGTCGCTCCACGGCCTTAACGGGCGAAACACCAGTGGATTTTTAGGTCTAACAGTAGCAAATTCTACATGAAGTCCTTGATACCGTAACGCTGTGCTGGCCGTTACTGACTTATGACGGAGGTTTTAACAAACTTTCTTCATAAAGTCAAGAAATAGAGTGGGAACAGTGTTCTTTAAAGAATAAAAACAAGTTTACAGCTTCTTAAATGTGATATTTTCTGGTTTCTTTGCTCCGTATTACAAAGAAATCATTAAATCCAAATCATTTCTTGGACCAAGCGAGAAAATTTAATCTACAGATGAATCGATGATGACGGTTATCGTTATTTGCGTCGCTCAAAAGACGTAAAAGTGAGAGTCACACACAAAATGAATGCATAGTTTGTAGCCTGATGGTTAAATGAACAGCTAAGTAACCATATTTGAACCTAAATCACTCAGAAAACTAAACTTAAAACTAAACAAATGTCATTTACATTCCAACCAGTGCAACATGAGTTCACATGATGCTGATTTCTTATTATCTATTAGATCTCGTGTCACCGGGCGACATTCCCTACAGACTGAAAAAACACAAAGACACGCCACCCTAACATTACAAACAAGAGACACTTTGTCACCGGAAATGTGACGAGTCCCTGGATCTGAGCAGAACTTTCATCACCATCTTTCATCAGCAAGACAAACGCAAACTTCATCCTGATCTGTTCACTTTCTGTCACCACTAAAAATACACAAAACCCTAAATATGGCAATAAAAAGACTAACAGTCACTAATCATTCACAATCCTCTCGAAAACAATCACAGCAGCAGCAGCATTCGTGATCACTACTGTTCCAGAACCATGGAAACACCAAAATGCTTCCTTGCCGTCGCCCTTTAAAGTCTCACAGGACGAGATTTCACGAGAAACGATGGGATTTCGCGGGACTTGATTTTACGAGAATCGTGTCAGAAAGAGTCGTCAATGGAAACACCTGCAAGTAGCCGGAACTTTTGAAATATCTCTTTTATTTTGCAAAAAACTGTCCTGAGATGGGACTGAACCGTGCTAAATTTAAATTTGAATAGAGTGTCTGATTCTGCATAAACAGACCAGGTTTAGACAGAGATATGATAAGAGTCTGGGATTCCTATCAAAACTTAAAGGGAACACACTTGGGTTCAGAGGTCAAACTCACGCTGACTCCCTGCTGCAGTTACACACTCTTTAAGACAATTCACTTTTAATGCAGTCATTCACAAAAAGCGCTGAGAGGCATCAACACCTTTAAAAAGCCCAGACAAAGATGTCAGACGGGGGTAACGTTCAGAACAAACGTCCCCCTGTAAAGTCACTCCGTGTCCGATCAAAGAAAAAAAAAAAGCAAATGTTAAGGTTCTGGACGGATTTGATCCTGAACCCAGTTAAACGCCGTTTCCTGGTCCATTATCAAACGACCTGTGATCAATTATTCATGGCGGGAGACGCTCGGCGGGGTCAGCTCTTACCTTTGTAAACATTGGCTTCCCGTGCTGCGTGACCATGGTGCACTGATCACAGTCCAGGGTGATGCACGAGTTGTGGAAGGACTCCTTGGAGTGTTTGAGGATGTAGTGGAGCTCGGTGACCCCGCCCTCGAACACCGTGCTGAAGTATCGCGGGATCAACGTCCGGCCGATCGCTGCGGGGGAGAGAGTGAGAGAGGGAGGGAGGGAGAGGCTGAAAATAGTGACACTACCATGATAGACTGAGAGTGGTGCTGCTGCTGCATCTGTTACTACTGTTACTACCAATATTACTGCAGTAATCATGATTCATGTACCTGTCGCTGATGACAAAAACACATTTAGGCCTCGTTCACACAGACAGAGAACTTTCCTCTCTGTAAACACGGCATTGTTTCAGTAAATGTCTTCATAAGCGCTGTAGTGTGCATGCCAGGCCTGTGTGTGGCGCTGTGTCGAAGCTTTTCTCATGATTAAAACAAGATTTCTGATCGTTTTAGCTTCTAAAATGTGAATGTTTTCTCCGTTTCGTTGCTTCACATAACAAACAAATCTATTTAAACTTTAGTGTTATAAGGTTTGTGGACCAAAACAAGACATTTGAGAACATCATATTTTTATTTTAAGGTTTTCGTTGATTATGACAGAATCGTTGTATCGTGATATTATTGGTGTTGTAAGTAAAAACAAACAAAATGGATTTCCACTTAACCTCAATTCTTATTCTAATAAATGAAATCAAACATCTCAAATATCATCTTTGTTTCTTTAAATTAAATCAATAATGTGATTTGAATCCACAGCTGTTTAAACAAAGACAAAATAAGAATCTGAGGACCAGGACAAAATATGACAGCCAATACAAGAATGCACTCACACGTAATAATACAAAGAGACTTTTGTTTCGCACTGAAAACTTTACATTTGGCTCAACAAAGGCCTTGTTATGATATTTATGATACACTTGTGATTATAGAATGGAATTAAAAAAGGACACGAGCCAAAGTTGTAAAAGAAACTGGACCTGACAAGAGATTCTTTAATCAGGATAAACATTTTATTGGCCGATCACATATTCCAATAATGCTACACACACACACACACACACACGCCAGTGCTGCATGTGTGGACATAAGGGATTCCCTAGCCCCTTAACTTAACCTTAACATCACAACTTAGTGCCTAATCCTAACCCTTAACCTCAGTCTTAATCCTCTTTAAAGAGATGATCACCTGACTGTGATGCAGGGTTTTTTTTTATCAGCTTTTAAAAACCTGCATTAGTGGAAACAAAAGACCAGAATATAAGATTACCACAATAAAATGTGTCAAATGAATAATGATCAATATTGATCATTATGTCAGATAATTACAGACAGTACCTTTAACTGTGTTTGTGCCACTTCAACATTAAATTGATTCACGTTGACCCTCTGAAATGTAAAAGTGTAGAAAGATGCTGATGTTTAAATTAGATTATACTCCAAAAAAATAAAAATATGTGCTAGTGTAATTGACTTGAGTTCAGTGTATTTATCTATCTGAAGATACTTGTTTCACTGTATTTTTTTCTTGTTTCAAGAAAACTTAGAATTTTGCTTGAAACAAGAAACAGTGGTTATATGTTCTTGTTTGTGCTAATTTGAAGCATTTTTTGCAGTGCATTCCTGGTGCACATTTCTGCTGTTATCATGTCAAATGTTTGGGAAAGTGATTTTCTTCTTCTTTTTATTATTATTTTCAATATTTGGATCATTTCGACCTTCGTCATTGACCCAAAGTTACGCTTTAACAAAAAAAGGGAGAAAAAAGGCGCCCCCCAGTGGTCACATTAATAATAGCAACCTTGTATCTTGGGTGTGTCGTCATCAAATAAGTAAATCATTTACTGCCTTAAAACAAGTCTTTTTTAACGGTAACCTCACTAACACTTATCTCTTCTAACACTGGGGGGCGCTACATTAGGAAACACTCGTATATTTGGGGGTTTGAGTTAGAGGAAAATAATACAAACAATGTAACACTGAAGTAGTTTCCCGGAGAATCCACGCTCGAGCAACAACTCGACCAAAAACGCTGTTTATTAACAGGATTTTAACAATAATGTGTTTAATAAATGGAAAACTTTACACATGTAGACAAAGTATTGGACTGTCCTGAAGCGCGCGATCAAGTATTAAACACTGGGCTCTGGAAAAAGGAAGAGAAAATCCTTTCCTTTCCTCTGAGATGGAGTCAGATTTCTCCCTCAAAACAAAGCGTCAAATAAATTTCTCCGGTGCAGAGAAGTAGGTAAACTCACTTATTTCCAATGCATCTGCAGAATAATGATCCCCTTGAAACAACTGACACTTTCAGACTTTTCAATCCACTTCTTCCAAAGATTCTTCTTATATAACGCGGCCGCTTTTAAGTATTTTCTGCACACTAACGAGTATATATATATATATTTATATATAATAATAGGATTCCATGACTGAATTATTAAGACGGACAACTTCTGCAGTGCAAACTTTCTGCAGGAGCCCAAAGAGACAATGAGGAGTGTGCATGATGAAAAGTGGAGGAGGAGTCACGGAGGGAGAGATTGTCTTCAGTGTTTTATCGCCCTCAGGCTTCGTCTGCTTTCCATCTCTGTGTGAGCTGCTTTAAAAGGAGAAGGATGGATGATGCAGAGAGAGCGAGAGGGGAGGGGCTAACGCTTCCAATATTCACATTCTCTGATTATGTTATGAAATAAAATCCGGCTTCTTGCTCCTGATCATGGACATGTTACCGGTCTGTTAATAATCGTTTGACTCAAATTAAAATTGAGAATTCTTCACAGTGTGGTTTTGTACGGAAGAGCATGAGGGACACGTGTAACAGGATTTTTGGAAAAGTAAAAAAATCAATCAATAAATAACATGAATTCTGAGATTAAAGTCAGAATTCTGAGACTAAAGTCAGAATTCTGACTGTTAAACTACATGGTTGAACAGAGACACATTAAAAGTGGACATAGTCTTCTGCTCTGATCTGATCACCTGCAACTAAACGCTCCTATTGGACGACACCAGCTGTCAATCACACTGCTGTCATCTGTTTTCCCCTGAATGTGAACATCATTTACAAACCTGCCATCACTTTACTCGTGACAGAGACCAAACACCAAACAGCTGAAGTTATAAATCAGGAGAGAAGCTCATGTCAAACAATGACGACGCCCCCTGGTGGCTAACAGTCCTACTTTCTCGGCTTCACTTTTCAAAGTGGAGGACTATGTTTATATTTTTAAATCCAGACCCAGACGACGTCTTTAATACTCCAAAGATAGAGTTGCTTTACAGTTTACTTTCTTCTGTTTCTCTGTTTAGACATTCTGCAGCGTGTGTGCACAAAGTTAACGCACAGCATTTATTCTTATTATTATGCTTATAAAGTATATTATGCTTATAAAGTATATTATTATTATGCTTATAAAGTATGATTGTTTTTGGATGCACAGCTTAATATGTAGATCAGGGATTCACAGCAGCAGCAGCAGCTTCAGCAGCAGCAGCAGCAGCAGCTTCGGCAGCAGCAGCAGCATCTTCAGCAGCAGCAGCAGCAGCAGCAGCAGCAGCAGCAGCAGCAGCTTCAGCAGCAGCAGCAGCAGCTTCGGCAGCAGCAGCTTCAGCAGCAGAACAGGCTTCATCCAAATATCAGTGGGCAGTTCCACCTGAGCGGCTCCACTTGCTCAAGGGCTCAGACAGAGGTCAGAGAAGGGGAAAGCGCCACTGGCCTCACTGGCATGCACGGGGGATCTGAACCAGCGACTGCTGTCTGATCTTTATCTGACATTTTTCCTCCACGAGGATGAAGCGTCTTTGTTCATTGTTCTGAGTTCTGATCAGTTTCCTCCACGCAGGTGGTTCATGTTTTAACCCACATCTGTTTTTACTTCTTTTTTTTTTTGTTTTCTTGGCAGCAGCCGATGAAACCATGAGCATCAAACTTGGCAGCAGGACGAAGACTTCAAGAAGAAGAAGAAGAACAACAACTGTAATAATAATAATAATAATAATAATCATAACTTTGACCTCTGTGGAACCCGAGGTCGCTGTACAAGCAGAAAAAAGACAAAACAGAACAAAACCTCAACTTTAACTAAAGAGTGAGAGGATTTTTGTAACGATTACTTTCATAATCGATTAATCTGTCGACTATTGTCTTCGCTAAGAGCCTAGAAATTCAACAAAAAACATCCAACGCCTTTGTTTTCACGTAACAGAACATTTAACTCACCAGATAACACTAAATAAACATGTTTGGTCACTTTTACTGATGAATAATCATCATAAATAATCATATGGTTCAAAAAAATTGTGTTTATTCTGAAAAGAGTGGGTAAAATCCTAGAGGAGCAGCAGCCACAAGTCTAGAGATACGCAAACATGGTGGTCTAGCGGTTAGGATTCGGCCCTCTCGGGTTTGATTCCCGGTCAGGGAGCATTTGTTTAGGGCAGGGCCTATGGTCAAGTGGACAGGGAACTCGGCTTGTAACAGGAGGGGTGCTGGTTTGAGTTCCCACCAGGTCAAAGAGCAAGGTACCCGAGGTACATAGCTCCTCGGGTGCTGCTCGGTGGCTGCTCCTCATTCTAGAAGGTTTCTAGTAGAGGTCCAGGACGGGTTAAGTCCTCATGGGGCTGATAAAGGACTTATTACTTATTTATTTATTTAAATTTAATCAAAAAGTGATTATATTCAACATATTTTTCCCAGAAAACAAAAAAAAAAGAGTATGTTTGGAAGAATTTGGTAAATCCAAGCTTTTTTTGTTTTGGGAACCCTTTCTAAAGCCACACTGAACACTGTTTACTGTTTATGTTCTTCTTCTTTTTGTTGTTTTTTTTTACTCTGCATCTTCAGACCGGCTTCATCGTGGTTTTATTTGCATTGTTATACACGAGGCTGAATCACTGTATATGTTCAAAATATACACCTGTGGGAGCGATTCTGTAGAACAGAGACGTCAATGACTAATCTTTGTTGTTTTTCATATAATGTATATGCATATATATATATAGGACGTACTCCTGAAACCAGCTGTCAATCACACGACATAAACACACCGTTCATTTATTTTCTTTCTTCTTTCTTTTCTTCTTTGAAAAAAACCAGCCGAGTGTCAGTGACCCGGTCCACGGCGGACTCTTAAACAAGAAACAAAAAAAAGCACAAATTCTGACTCCATGAGACGATGAAGACGAGCGCGCATGCTCTCTGTTCCTCTGCTTTCTGCTGCCTGTCAAACCTCCATCATTAGAACGGAGCTGGGGGAGGAAAAAGAAACCGGCGCAGCCACGTTATCCGGCAGCACATGACCCTCTGATTTCAAGCAGAAATAATCCATTTTGGAGTCAACACTCTGTTGGCCAGAATTATGGTCTTTGTCCCCCTCCCGTCCCCACGCCCCCCTCAGAGTGGTGGGGTAGTCATGGGCAGGACGAGGAGGAGGAGGAGGGGGAGGAGGAGGAGGAGGAGGATGGAGGGGAAAGTGGTGAAGCCTGGGAATAAAACTTTATTTAGAATTAAAAACGTCCCCAAAGACGTGAACCTCGAGAGGCTCTCGATGGTGGAGTGAGTCTCAATCAAGAGAGAGAGATTGGGAAGATGTTGGGTACAGCAGAGGTAGAGAGGGAGGAGGGGGAGATGGGGGAGGGAGGGAGGGTGTCCCATGACTGGCATGTTTTTCGAATTCGATAAAGTCAGGCATGACTAAATAACACATAAAATGTTTGGCATCGTGAGCAGTGGCTGAGGGAAGAGGAGGAGGGAGGGAAGGAGGGAGGGAGGGCGAGCTGCAGGGTCTGCTTTCTGTGGATGACTGTGTAAATGATGCTCTCTCTCTCCCTCTCTCTCTTTCTCTCTCTATATCTTGCTCGCTCTCTCTCGCTCGGTTTCCACCACGGTTGAAAAACAAAGTACGTCGAGGAGTGGAGCTGACTGCTAATGCGGAGAAGCTCCGAGGAGACGAGGGGGGAGGGTGGGGGGGCAGTGAGGGGTGGGAGGAAGGGGGAAAAAATGAGCAAGGGATGAAAAAGAGAGAGAGCGAGAGAGGAGGAAGAAACTAGGAGGGAAGATGAAAAAAATAAGCTTGTCAATGTGGGAACAAGGACTCACTGAGGGGTGAGAGGAGCAAGAGACAGCCAGAGAGAGGCAGAGTGAAGGAGAGAGAGAGGAGGAGGAGGGGGGGGAGAAAGGATGCTCAGGTGATGTGAAGGTCTGCTTCTCTCTCTCTCGCTCTCTCTCACCCGCCTCACCTCACCAGGCCGTGCAGGAGTTTTTTTGGTTTCTACTCCTCAACCAAAAGTGTCCTAATAAAAGCCGGCGTGCGTCGCCCGCGGTGACAGAGTGACACATAATCGTAGTAGAGCAGCGTTTCTGGATCATTTCAAGTCCACTCGTCTTGTGTTTCTCTTCGTTCGTATAGTTTCTGTGGCTCCTCCTCCTCCGCCACGACGACGCCATATTTACAGTAAACACTTGAACTCACCCAGCGCTCTAACCTCTCTGTGTCCTGCTCAAGGACATTTTTAAGGACATTGACTGTGATAATCAGGACTCAACGACAACTATAACATAATTATTCACACATTTACTGTGTGATATTTGTGCCGATCTGTGAGAAACAAACATGTTCTCTTCAGTCTGTAGAACGAGATCAAGACAATAATGAACCAAAAATCATTTTTCTATTTCGATGAATTGTTCAGACCTCGGTGTAAAAAAATCAGCTTCAATTGTTCGATGCAAGAAAAGAATCAAAACTAAAAGATAGAAATCTTCCTTTTTGTTCCATGTGCATTTATCGCTATCATTGTACAACAGAGGTGTCAAAAGTGGTGGCTTGTGGGCCACATGTGGCCCCCCTATCAAGTACATGTGGACCACCACTTGAGTTTTTATAATATAATCCAGTTATAATGGAAAACGTTTGCTTGTAATGTGTTTACGTCAGTAATAATAAGACATTTGCTCGTAAATATCATATTATTATATCTATTACATTCAACATTACACATATAAGATTGTTTAGTGTTTAAACTACACTTGTGAACATTATTATTTACGTAATTTTTGATATTAATAGATTTATTTTGCATCATAGATTGTTCCATATCAAAACAAGCACTTTTACTTTGAAATTCTGTAAAATCCATCACCGCGAACATTTGAACTCGCAATATCACGATAAATTATCGTCTTTTAATTTTAAGTTCTTGCTACTGAACAGTTAGTCCAGCCCCCTCCAGACCAGACTAGATGCTCATTGACCCGTTTTTCATAATTCTTCAATTCTGTTTTATTGTTTTTTTTATTTGTGAGCAGAAAGATTTCACAAATTATGAAACTCTTTATCCTCCACATAAGGGTCACGGGGGGAGGGGCTAGAGAAGAGACAACGACAGCTGACATGAGACAAAAAAAATGGTGTGGACATTTACTCTCAATTTACAGTGTTCACTTAACCTAAATCCCCAATCTGCATGTTTTCCGCCTGTGGAAAGAAACCAGAACACTACGGAGAGTAGTGGTCTCTTGGTCAAACCAGGATTCGAACTGGTGACCTTCATGCTGGCAGGCAACAAAAGCAAACCAGTGAACCCCCATGTGGCCCGGCAAAAAAACCCCAAAAACAACTAAATCAATTGTAAATGAAGCGTAAGTAGAGAGTTTCGCTCCCACTCAGCGTGTGGTAATGACACAGATGTCCCGCGTTAACTTAAAATAAACAACGCGGCGGCAAAAGAATCAAACATGAAAAAACTGAACAAATCAAAAATCCCACAATCATTGAAAAAAAACAAAAAAAACGAGCGTCATGCTGGAAACTGGACTAATTATGTGTTAATGGGCCGCCAGATTTCACACTCACCAACGCGGCAACAAGCCAAAGAAAAGTTCACACACCACGATCCCTGATGAGACGAGAGATATTTGAGAGGAATGTAACTCATTGTTCTTCCCTCTTCACCTCACCCCTCGTCTCCCTCTTTCTCCCCCTCATGTCTTCATTTGTTGTCCTTTTCGCCGCTGATTGGCCCGTGTTCAGTCGCGGGGGCCACTCCACAGAGATCCTGATTAGCTGGCACTCGTTTGGGGCGAACACGACGAGGAGCATATGCCTCTCAAGTAACGTGTTACCCAAACATGCAATTTACAAATAATTATCGTTGTATTAATTAGTCACATTAATTCACGCCACTTTGTTGGGATTGTTTTCTCCCCCACGTCGGTGCCAAGGAATCCTGCCAGCAGCGTCAGCCAGCGAGGCGGCGAGAGCTCGTTTTTTTTTCTTTTTCTGAGGCGTCGAGAGAAAGAAGGGCAGCTGGGTGGATGGTGCACACGTGCACGCACACACACACGCGAACACACACACACTGAAAAATCTTCAATGGTAAGAAATGAACTTTATTCAAACATGAGTGAGCAAAGTTGTTTTCATATAAGTTGCTAAATTTTTAAAAACATTTAAGTCTATCAGCCATTTTATTTTTCAACACACACATATGTTGGTTTTGCATACTTTATGTGGACACTTATAGACTAAATGCATTCCCTAGCCCCTTACCCTATCCTTAAAACTATGGTCTTAACCCTTTAAAAGCCCTTTAATGTTGTGTGGACCAGACAAAATGTCCTCACAAAGATAGGTTTGTTTGACAGCTGGTCCACACAGCTTACTAAAGACATGTACACACACACAAATTAGGTTCTGCCTCATTGGGACCAGGTTTTGAGGACGACTGGTCCTGACAAGATCAGTGTTTCTGACAGAAAAGAGGCAAGAAATGCACAGACACTGGTTTCCATGACTGACTTACTGTAACTTTAACCATAATAAGTAGTGGTCTAACCCTAACCCTCATGTCTTCATTCAAATGTCGTCATTTAAGGAAGACAAGTCCCTATAATGTGACAGTGTAAACAGATGTAGGTCCTCACAACATAAGGAATACCAGACACACACACACACACACGCACACGAGCCAAGATTCCAGAGTCCTCATCTCCCCCTAATGGACGCGTGTCCACATCTCCACACTGAACCAACAGATAAAGACATTCAAAATATGACAAATCATTAAAAGGACAAGGCTGGCACTAGTATTATTATTATCATTATTATTATTATCTTACAAAACCCACACTGCATTAGTGGTTCTCTCTCTGTCTCTGTCTTAGACCGCAGCGTGAATTAACCCTTTATGAAACGCTAACAACGTCACTGTTTAAACACACCACAGAGTTTTTAAGACTATATGATCTGCTGCGGATTAACACTCAGCAGCAGCAGCAGCAGCAGCAGCAGAAGCAGCAGCAGCAGCAACAAAAGCAGCAGCAGCGGCAGCAGGACGGTGGATGGGGGGATTTAGTCAAAATAAAAATGAAGTGCAGGTTTTAATGAGGGAACGGGTCATGCAGTGCAACAGTGAGGCTCACTGATGAGCTTTTAACAGCATCTGGAGAACAAAGGAGCTGCAACACACATCAGAAAATAATATATCCACGTATCAGGATTGAGATATTCCCACCACTTGATACCTCACTGCTACAGTACTGCTGAAAACAGTAGATTATTTTTTTAGCTATAGTTTAATAACAACAAAATAATCCGTCCATCCATATGTACTGCTTATCATTCAAAGGTTGTAGCTGGAGTCCATTCCCGCTCGCATAATGGAAAACAATTTAAATCTTAATTTCATTAAAGAAAAGTTGGACGAAGCCGACTCCTCCTGGGACGAGTTAGAGGACGTAACCGTGGTGATTGCTCTGTAAGACGGCAAGAGAAGCTCAGCTTCCTCGGAAATGTCAACGTCAAATATGGACTGTTGTTATTTACGTTTCAACACTGAACGTGTGCTAGAAGCTAGCTAGCAGGCTATTTATCTATCTGTCTGTCTGTCTGTCTGTCTGTCTGTCTACCACAGCCATACACAGGTAAGCAGAGAGAGATGTCAGAAAACACAGAACATGTATTTGTAAAGAATTGATTTCAATTATTATTATTATTATTATTATTATTGGTGTTGTTGTTGTTGTTGTTGTTGTTGTGGTTATTATTATTATAAATGTTAGTATCAGTAGTATGAAGTAAGGGAAAAACTCGACTCTTTTATCAAAGGCTTAGATAAAAAAAATGAGGAAAATACCTTTATTTGAGACCTTTATTTGAATGAAATGATGAATTTAAGTGTTGTTGGTGTGAATCTTTATGGTATGGATTGTTTTCCTGCAGCACTATCATTACTGTCTTCATACTCGTCATCCTGCGCTGAAAAAGTACAGAACTTTCATGTTTGTGTTATTTTATTTATTGTATGTTTTTCATGTCTTTTTTATGTGCACACAGATTTTAAGACTGTTGGTGCAACTCTGTTGTTTCAAATGTGCTTTATAAATAAAGTTGGATTGGATTAAAGGACCTGTAATGAAACATAAATCCTAAAGAAAGTGATAAAAGGAAAAAAACTATGTCTGTATATATTTATGCAACAATGTACATGTAACTGAAATGGCACACATGTTCAATTAAGCACGCTTTAAGTCGTTAGACTGAGGAGAGTAAATATTGAAGTTCTTACACAAAAATTTCACAGTCAACCAAACGCCACCGATCCTCGTCCTCATTTATCATGAAGTTGATGGTTGAAATACTAATAATTAGTATAAGGGAGAGTGTGGCAGGCAGGCTGTCACCAAACATCGTCAGAGTGGCAGCAAACACAAAAGGAGTTTTGCTCCAGAAGAAAGTCATTACCTGGAAGTCATTACTTAAAGTTCATCATTCAGTATCTGCAAAACATAGACAATCTACAGCGCTGAAGGGTAATCATCCCATGAGCCACATATTAAAGCTACTTCCATCCTTTGAAAAGTGCCGCCGTTAGTGTCTAATTTTGTGCCATCAATCATCTTTGCATGAAAAGATGCCGCAGTTTTTTCCCCCATGACATTATCTCAATTTGGAAAGAGTCTACAGTCAAACCAAGACCCACTCAGACTTGTCAGCGCTGTTCGTCCAACCTGTCCAGCTCCAGGTGATGATTAAACCACATACTTTCAGTCTGCAACTCACAGAGTGAAATCAAATTTAAAACAAGAAAGAAAGAAAAGAAAAAAGAGAAAAGTCCAGGAGACAAAGAGGCAAAGAAAAGTCAGGAGATACTCAGTGGGCGATTATGCAGCAAATGCAGTTCTCTGCACTGCAGAAGAAATGAGAGCGAGGGGAGAGAGTGAGAAGAAACTGTGGAGGATCCATCCTGCAAATGTTCACCACGCTGGAGAGCAAGGCACTTGTGAGGTGAGGGGTTCAATTCCTCGTTTGGCTTCGTGTGAAAAAAGAAAAGAAAAGAAAAGAAACAAAGGCTCGGGCTGACGTTGCATTAATATGGATACTTATTTTTATAGAAAAGCACAGTATGGTCATTACCACACTGTATTTTATGACTAGATCTGTCTGCTGGAGTTAAAACAAGGACATATTTCAAAAGTATTTAGGGTAATTTTTGTGTTTTATTGCAGAATTTTGCGTTTGCTGAAAAAAATCTAACATTACTGTGTGAAATTTAATAATTACATAAAACAACAAGAATATGTTTGAATGAATAAAAGTTTTAAACTTAAATCCAACTCAAGAAAAGTGTTATACATACATAATGGAAACATTGTATATCACTAAGCTCTTATTCTGGCTTTACAACGCTTTAAAAGTTTATCATTGTTTCATTCTGTCATGTTTTAAATCAGTTAGAGGAATATTTAGAAAATACAAAAGTTTATTCTATCGTGCCATCCATTTAATTATATATAATAATATCACAGTGAAGTAAAAATGCTGAATTCAATTTAAAATAACAAAAAAAAGTAACTTTAAACTTAAAAACAGTCATATCACACACACACACACACACACACACAGAAACCACCTTTAAAAACAAGATAAGAGACACAATGTAATTACAATAAATCATTCATGTTCCCGGCGGGATGTTACCCTCTCTCTGCTTCCATAATAATCCTCCGTTCTCATGTCTGTTGCGAGGTCACGTTATGTCACGTCTCGCTAAACTTGTGCAGACATTTGCAGAAAGCAGCTGATGTCGACGTTGTTCTTTATTGTTCCGAAAGCTTTTGTTGCTGCTTTTTCTTTTTTCTCTTCCCAGTGGAATCTCTCCACGCTCAACACTTTGTCCGCTCTGTGTTTTCCCTTTTTTTATGATACGAAACAACACACACACACACACACACACACACACACACACACACACAGGTCTCTCCCAATCCAAGATAATCTCTGATTTTATTCCCAGTTCATGAACAACGCTCTGTGACAGACACCACCTTCATAACCTGTAGCCACCATCAGGTGAGGCGACAGCAAACAGATTACACGACCTGCAAAAAAGGAGTTAAATCATTGGACTCAGATATTGATTTCTCTTTCCTGTGACGTGTGTACAAACCGGTGTTTGCTTGGACCTACAGTACGCGCTGTAATCAATAAGCTAAGCTAAAAATACTATTAAAATTGATCATTAGCCCCAGTTGGTGTAAGCTACTGCTCGCTGACCGGTGAGAGGAGAGGCCGAGCTGACATTATCGATCAGCAGCTGTGGCCGGGGCAAACACGCGTCCGTCTCCATCGACTCATAACTCTATCTAAATACCCATCACGAGCGACCATTACTGGGTCAACGGGGAGGAGTATCACATCATTGGCAAACTAATTAAGTCAACTCAAGTTAACTGTTTGTCAAGCCGGTGACAAACTCAACTGTCACGCAAAGCTCTTCATGGACGGAGGAGGAGACGGGAGACGCGAGGGGGAGGGGAAAGTGACAGCATGAATTTCCACACTGGATTGTTTTCTCGGGGACGTGTTTGGTGCGTGACGAGTGTTTTTACTTTGTTGTATACAAATGAAAACTAAAGCTATAACACAAAGTGACTGAGAGGACGAAAGACAGAGAGGATCGGTCACTCAATCGGGAATTGAGCTCATGATCCCCAACGCGTCAAACTACTTTTGCTTAGAGATTACTTTCATAATCCATTAATCTGACAGTTATTTTTCTCTATTATTCGAGTAAACCAGGAGATTCTGATGTGTGATGTTGATTTCTTTGTTATATGGAGCAAAGAAACCAGAACATATTCACATTTAAGAAGCTGAAGTGAGTCGTTGCTAAATATATATATATATTACAACATAAGATAAATTAATGCTTTATTAGTCACATTATAGGGGAAATGGCACAGTAAAATAGACAATCAATAAATAAAGTAAAGTTCCATATAAACACTAGAAATTCACAAAAACTGAATATAGTATATGGGATTAAATGTCAATATCAATTTGTCGGCCGATTCTTTTTTCACAAAACATGTCATTTCTGCCACTAGGGGTCTCTCTTTCAGTCAAAAACAATGATAAAAGACGTACTTTGATAACATGGGATCACAAGCTTCTGCCAAATTCGTGATTAAGTGAGTGAGCCTCTCAGTTTTCTCCCAAAGAAAATCTTTAAATTATTATTGTGAATAAATAGAGAAATCCTGCACTTTTAACTTTTCACGTTAACATGTTGTTTTCTTCAGTTAGACAGATATCGTGATGTATCGTTATACGATTGTGATTATAAAACTTTTATAATCACAGAATCGTTGTATCGTGATATTATTGGTATCGTGTATTGGAGACATTTTATACTCATGATAAAATACTTTTCCTATGACTCTGTGCGAGCGTGGAGGATGTGTTTGCTTTGAGAAAAAAAAACACAAAATAAAAACACACAAAATAAGCCAGCACATGAGCATCGGGATGATGAAACCTACATTATTTGTTTAACTGAAATGAAAAAGTGCTGAGGCATCGTCTTCTTCATGAGCGAACTCAAGAGCGAGAGAGAGAGACAGAGACAGACAGAGAGAGAGACAGAGAAACTGTGGCTTTTCTCATCTGTTAAAGACACACACACACACACACACACACACACAGAGTACGGACTAGAGAAGCTAGTGCAGGAGTCACACACTATCCATGTGTCCATGTGGCATGAAGGTATTGTATTAAATCTGAAATGTGAGTTTGCCCTTTGAGACATAACAACAAATCCAGTGTGACTTTACGTCATGTTTACATAATGACAACACACACACACACACACACACACACACACACACACACTGTAGCGTCATCATACAGAGAAATGGTTAAAAATCACTACGCATATATTCTGGAGGAAGACACACACACACACACACACACACACACACACTCACACACAGCAGAATGTGGGAATCACTGCCCAGAACATGAAATATTCATCAGTCATAAAACTTTAATTCAATCTGTGTGTGTGTGTGTGTGTGTGTATTTCCTGTCATTTTGGGGGGTTTCTATTTATGAGAGGTAAACACCCCCACCCTCTCTCTCTCTCTCTCTCGCTCACACACACACACACACACACACACACACACACGCAGAGCCTCTTCCATCAAAACAATGATAAATTTCATTAAAAATCTCCTTTTGTCCGGACAAACGTGCGTGAGCCTGAACGCGTCATTGAGACGCTGCACTACGTTCCAGACGCCGGACACGACCACAGACGTAAAAGCGAGTCTTTAGAGTTCCTGCGTGATCGACGTCAACGTCACTCAAACTCACGCAAACGAAACAACGAGAATCGCTGCCACGTTGGTCCGATCGATGATCAATTGTTTACCAACCAAACGACAAACGACGGCAGCTCAGAACTCGACCAACAACACATTATGTAGAAGAAAGAACGTATATATATATATATATATATATATATATATACATACATTTATTATTATTTCTGCAGTCATTTAGTTTAGCGTTACATTCACTAAACCCTGAACATCGTCTGCATCTTCTGAGTTTAGTGTTTGCCTTTTTCAAATCTTCAACTGCGTCCACAAATTGGCCTTAAGTGCTCGAAGTGGACCATGAAATGTAAATATGAAGAAAAAAAATCATTAAACTTCCCATATACAGTTATTTTTTTTATGCAACTTTGCATAAGTGTGTGATTATAAGACTTAATTACATTAAAACCTGGTGGATCCTCCAGTTTATAGACGACATTTTCAGGCGACTGGGTTTTATTCAAAGATCCTTAATAATATGCAAACAGCTGCTTGGTGTTGGTCAATAATAACACAAACACTCACTGGATTAAAACACAGTAAACGTCACATGACGAGTGCAAGATGCTACTTACATGAGCAGGAAAGCCACTTTTTAACATGAAAACTGTTAAAAACTGAGTCACTTCTCTGAATTACTCGCCAGGTAACAGATTTAAGATGAGATATTTCCTTAATAGTCGCACAACAGAGAGATTTGCAGTGTTACAGCAGCAGAGACAGTCAAATATAATAGAAATGTATTAAATGATAATAAACAGAAAAATATATTAACCCTTCGTGCTCACAGGTGCACCCACGTTGGTGTGTTTTTGTAGTCGAGTCAGTTAAGTTATGATTTGTTATATATCCCATTTTTATCAGTGATATAAAGTAGCAATAGTTATGCAGAAGTCACAAAAATAGACAGTTTTTATTTCTGTTCACATAAACGAGCCAAGTGAATGTGTTGTAAGGGTTAAATATTAAGATAGAATAGAATAGTACACAGACAGTGGGTCATCAGAATATATATGTGTAGTATGTGCTCAATGTTTACAGTAACAAAGTGTTGCACAGAGAAAATGTGCACTAAACAATAGTGGTTTTGCACTAATGTACAGGATCATTTAAAAGAAGATGGAGCGTAAGCACACGACAACATCTAAATATGACCCTGCACAACAACTTCAACATCTGAGCGTGTTTCTGAAAATGTTTTAACTTGTTTAAATCGGCGTAGAACACAGAACAATTGAAAATAGACTCAACTGCTATTTGGACTTAATGACGATGAATTGCTCCGCCCTTTTAATGACGTCACACACACGTCGAGTCTCGTGTCGGTCGACAAAAGTCAAGATACTGTCTGTGTTTTGTCAACATTTGCAGACAAGTTTCACCTGAATGGACCTCTATCATTTCGACTTTCCCAGTGAAATCTGCGAGGGAGGAGGGAGGAGGGAGGGAGGAGGGAGATAAGGGTGAAACTGTAACAAGAGAGAAAGAAAAATAGCAAAGCAGAAAGTCAGGAAGAGGGAGAGACAGAGAGAGAGAGAGAGAGAGAGAGAGCGACGTCTCCAGTCACCCTCATCCAACTGCACAGCACGCGTGGATGGTGAATGTTTAGGTGGAGGAGGAAGCCGGAGGGGAAAGACAAGGATGGGGGAGGGCTGGAGGGAAAGTAGGAAGTGTTGGGGATGGAGGAGGAGGAGGAGGGGGGGAGGAGGGGTTGGTATGTCCCTTCGAGGCCAGCCCTCATCCCCTCTTCACCTCCATCCATAATTCAATAACTCCCCCCACCTCCACTCGACTCCCTAGTCGTACCAACCCCCAGGGCGCAGCTCCACAGGGAGGACACAACATGCAGGGGAGGAAAAGACAAAGACGCACCTCCTCCTCCTCCTCCTCCTCCACACATAAAAATAAAAATGCCACAACTCAGTGCAGGGCTGAATCGTCCGCCATCATAAGTTGAGTCAAACTCCAGTCACACGAAGAACAAAGTGACGATCGTCGCCTCGATGGCTGATCCTCGCAGAGAGAGCGAACAGCTCAGTGGAACAAACACTGTGCGACGTCGTCTCCTCCTGAGCTTAAACATGATCAGTAATCAGCGTCACTTTGCACCGTTTGGCCTCTGATAATCGAGCCGTGGTAAAGACAAAGACACGGAACCTGCTGCTCTCTCGCTGGCTCACCTGGAGGAAGGTGGGGTCAGCTGTGGAATAATAATTATTATTCCACACATAACTTGTTCTTACAGCTTCTGATCAGCAAGTGTTCATCAATTTTTATATAAAATCATAATGCCATTTAAAGTAAAGACATTTGTCTCAAGTGATCACAGGTTAACGGCATTAAAAGCACAATATGTAATTTATGCCACTAGGGGTTCAAATCAATACGATATCACAATATTATATTTTTTATGTTTTGAAACATAATTTTTAACTGATGTAAATACAAACAACCAAGAAAATAATTGTCAGATTAATAGATTATGAAAATAATCTCTAAACAAAAGTAGTTTGATGACGTTAGGGATCATGAGCTTCTGCTCACTTCCCAAGTAAGTGACTGATCCTCTCTGTCTTTGTCCTTCAATTCAATTGATATCAAATTCTGCACCAGTTCCAAAGTAAAAGCACTCTCTCTCTCTAGCATACCCTTGCTCCTTGTTTCCATCCATGTCTGGATGGAAGGCTTTTATTGTGAAACACCGTGTTAACCAGGCCAGCAGATGAATACTTTACACATTCACCTGCACATGATCCACGTCTTTGTGCCGCGACATGAACACGTACGTCACAAATGAATATTGAAACACGACGGACGTTCTGCAGCCGTAATGACTGATGAATCAACGGCGACCAAAGTTTGAAACCTTTACCTTGAGTCGCTCCAACAAAGGTAATTTGTAAATGGACTGCATTCCTACAGCGCTTTCCCACTCCATCGATTCTCACACATTTACGCTCACATGAAACGGTGACGGGTTCAGTGTCTTGCTCAAGGACACTTCCGCTCTTTATATATGTGAGCGAGGGATGAAACCTTCACAGGCTTTAAAGATTCTTTGGAGTGAAACAGTCTGAGAAGAAAAAATTACTTGCTGCACTTCACTGTGGTGAATTATAAGGGAAATATTAAGCGGATTTTAAGTGATTTTTCAAGCCAATAAAGGACGTCACTATACTGACTGCACTGAGAAGTTTACTAATTCGTTTTGGAAAATTCATCCTAAAAGAAGCTGTTGTAAAAGTCGCTAAATCACGGCATCAACTAATGTGTGAGTAAAAGTATCTTTACCAGAAAAATTACTTTTTTATAATGTTACTTAAGAAAAAGCCTTTTAATTTTCTTATATAAAATGTTACCTTTTAGAAGTAAAAGTATTTAAAAAGTGAGAATTTAGGATTGAGACATGGTGGCTCTGTGGTAGGGTGAGTTGTCTTTCAAGTGGAAGGCTGTGGGTTCAATTCCTGGCTCTGCTCGTCTACATGTGTCCTTGAGCAAAGACACTTCACCCCATGTTGAAGCGTGTGTGAATGGGTGAAAGCTGTAGTGTAAAGCAGACCATAATACCAACTCTTCTTCTTCTGATTGTATTTGGTCGTAACAAAGACAGTTAGAGAGGAAATGTAGTGCAGTAAAAGTAAAGTACAGAGACGTGCATGTTGTACTTAAGTGCAGTAACAAAGTATTTGTACACAGAACTACAAATGACACAATCAGAGTGGCGTTGATGACGTACAGTCGTACTCTCCCACTGCGACTGAATAACGTCAGAGAAAGTCGCTACAGATTTGTCACTAATCGCTATTTTGAAATACGCTGAAATATTCTGAAATACTTGCGAAATATTGCGACAAAGTTGTTAAGTTGGTAATACTGTAGCTGCCAGATTAAGAGCAAGCGAAAGAGGAAGTCAGACACTGTTACGACTTCTAAAGTGTTATATTCAGATTAAAAGTTCCCATTTTTTACAATATTTTAATTTGTTTTTTTTGTTTTTGTAATCAATTGAGGCCATGATTGTAATTAAAAAATCAAAACAATCAAAGTATAGTTTATTATACTCACCAAAATACATTTATATTGCAGAGAAACAGACACAAAAGTCTCTTTTATAGCCATTTCTTATTTCTGTGTATTGTGTATTAATATTTTTTTGACAGTTTTGACCATACTTTTTATTCTGTGCTGAATTATACATCTATTATTTGTTGCGTTTAAGTTTTTGTTCTAATTTACATGGCGTTCCATTGCATTAAATGGACTTTAATCACTTATTTTCAAAGGAATTATGTGTTCAAGTTCGACCGCACCACATTTCTCCATCAGCCGCGGTAACTCTGGACACAAATGGACACGACAGTCACTTTTTTAACTTTGTAAACTTTCTTTACAACTCTGTGTGTGTGTGTGTGTGTGTGTACACAGCGAGGCCTGAAAAAGCATCACATAAACATTTAATACCTTAAGTAAAGCAGTGCAGACTCTTTCATAGACTATGGAGAACTGATGGTCTCTCCACCACACTGTATTATATATAAATATGGATTTTCTCCATGTGTCAATAACTCTGCATTATGAACGTGCATAAGTATGTGTGTGTGTGTTTGCACTGATGCTACAGTAAGACCAGGAGTGTGATTGTCAACATGTTTGTAGATGAGTGAGCTTACAAACCCACTCTGTGTTGTGCATTAGGTTGAGTTTCCTCTCACGTCCGTGTGTGTGTGTGTGTGTGTGTGTGTGTGTGTGTGTGTGTGTGTGTGTGTGTGTGCGTGCGCGCAGATATGCCAGTTTTTTCCCAGGTGGAATTCTCCTTCTCCTCTCCAGTGTGTGGACGAAAACTCATATTCATTATTAATAAAAACCTTCTCTGTCTTTTTTTCTGACCTTTTCTGAGACGTTCCTCTGTTAAAAGCTTGCGTTGCACTTTGCTCGTCATTTTTTCATGAGCTGCATGTTTGTCATCAGGACTTTGCAGAGAAAACATTCACAAACTCCACGTCTCAGCGAAAAAAAACAACAAATTGCAGATGTGTACGGTAACAGACCTCATGGGACGACTTTGCCCGGGATGCTTCAGAAATGTTATTTCATGTTTCTTTCATGTGACAGAATGTAAGTGCACGGTGATTTTGGAAACAATCCTGGCCCTGATCGTGAACTATGACATTTCAGACATTGTTATTCATGTTTTCATTTAAAAGGAAACAAGAACGACAGACGCTATAGCAACGTTTCATCTCGTAAATTTAGTTTGCTCTTGTTTTAACAACCATTTTGTATAAAAAATGAATACTCTGCTGTTTTTTTCATCCTAATTCATGAAGTCTGATCACTGATGCGCTGACATCACATGTCAATTTAACAAAATGTAACATGAACAAAAACATGATGAAGAAGGATTTGACAGCAGGACGATGGCTGCAAAACCCTGCAGTGAACCTTCCTGTGGACATTTTGTGAGACAGATGTTGTGAGTTATTGTTGCTATACAACTGTCTTATAGTGTGACGATCAAAAACAGACAAATAACGTGTATTGAACGTGAGTTACGCCGCAATTTCCATCCCTATACGAAACACAGTGTACACTCTATTCTTCTACAAACCTTTACAATTGCAAAGAGAAAATAAATCATAAAACATTATTGATATGCTGCGTCCTTCATCTGGAAAACAGGCTCTGTCAGTCAAAACTATCAGGCCTGGCCAGGGGAGCGTTTGTGCGTATACAGCAGCAGCGCAGGGACGGACAAGAAGAAGTAAGTGTTTTATATAACACATCGTCGTCAGTGGTAGGGGTGGTGATATGTCGTCGTCCTTGCTTGTGCAACATCGATACACCGGAGCAAATCACTGTAGGCCCCTGAACTGAAATTGGTTTGACCGCCCTGCTCTAAAGCCAGTTTCACTCGTCTGACGTCACTACTTCATGTCTCCTCACGGCGGCGCTGCTCAAAGGAATGAGTGAAACTTGGGGTTTCACAGAACCTTTGCATCGCAATATTATTGGTATCGTGGCCCATGTATCGCATCACGAGGTACCCTGTGATTACTGAGAAACACAGAGAGAGTGATATGATAAAGGTTTCAATGTTACAGATATTTATTTACATCAGTGACAGTTTTAACAAAGACGGCGGTCCAGTGAAGTGAAGAGCATGACAGCAGTGACAGGGAGGAAGAAAGCAAAGATGAAGGCGAAGATGGAAGAGTCAAGTGATTGAAGAAGGAGGGGACAGAGAGGATGATAAGACTGGGAGGATAGTGTACTATAGCAGAGAGAGAGAGAGAGAGAGAGAGAGAGAGAGAGAGACACAGAGGGAGAAAACTAAAGGAGGAAGGATGGAATGGAAGGAAAAGAGGGAGGACGACAGAAGCAAAACAGGGATGTTTGCAACAGCTATTGTTTCTCAAAGTGGAGAGGGAAGCTGGTTTTGTTTTGCTCCGGGGCACAGAGAGTGTGGGGAGACAGGAAGTCAGGGGACCTGCCCATCCTCACTGACAGCTGGTGCCCCGCGATAGCTGTCCCCCCCTTTCCTGTTAGCCACACAAAATGGTTCCCACCCTGATCTCGGTCACCTGGAAGCAGGACGAGAAAATGACCGATCTCTTGATGCGCTTTTAATCCAGGCTTTAACGGAAACGCCACACGCGTCTGTAGATCGGACAAAAGCCACGCGTTTGTGTTGCCGGGGTTTCCCCTGCCTGACGACAGGGTCACTGTGGCAATAACAGACATTTATCAGTTTTATAGTTTGTTTTTTTTCCCCAGCCGTTGATTGCAAGTCAGCAACATAACATCCCAGCGACTGTGGAGACGGGAAGAATTCATAAGATTTGTGCAGCATAATTGCTCTCGGTGGTTGTGTAACGATACAAAGACTGACGCGGTCTCAACAGGACGCTCCGGCATCGTAAACACGACGACAAACCCCGCAGCCCGACTGACTCCTCATTAACATATTTATGCTGAATATAAATAAACGGCAAGTGGAGCCAAAGTGTGGCGACGTTAATGAAGAAGGAAAACATAAAAGAGCAGCTGGTGAAACCGGCAGAACTATGATAAGAAGACGTACTTCCCCTGTTAGACACAAAACGCTGTTTTTTTTTAATTTCAGGTGTGAAAATTCTCTTTAACATGTAACAGGAAATGTCCAGCATTTCATATGTGTGTGTGTGTGTGTGTGTCTTATCAGCCGACACAGATGAAGTCTCGTTGGTGCCAGTGGCAAGAAAAAGCAGCCGATTGTTGAATCTCTTCCTTCAGGTGCTTAAATACTAACCTCTCTCTGTCCTGAGCCTTAAACATATGCACTACATATGTGACGGACGACCCGAGGCCATCACTGAAACACTCCTCACATATATAAACTGTTTATATAAGGGGTGACAATCACGGAGTAACGATATGTGATACATGGTCCACGACAGCGGTAATATCACGAGACATCGATTCTGTCATAATCGATATATTACAAGACGATCATATCGCGATACGTCACGATGTCGGTCTATAACTGAAGAAAACAAAGGTGCAGGAACTGTTTACCTTAGAGCACCTTCATTTTATTAATGAAAAGTATCAATATTTCATTTATTTCCTGTCTCTTTCAAACTTGTTTTACCTGTTTAGGTTTCTTTGCAGCATAGGCAAAGTGACCTTTCCACTGAATGGGACACAGCTGCTTCATATACTGCAAGAGCCAACAGGTGACGTCTAGACGCCTCTCAGACAGTGTAGGACACGTTACTTTAAAAAAAGGTTACACACTGTAAAAGTAACTTGTTACCAGGGAAGGTAACGTAATGATGTTACTTTTTAATTAATGTTTAAGTCAAGAAACTTTGAATTCAACTGTGTATGTTCAATTACTTTAAATAAAACTGAATATTCAATATGTTTAACGAATGAAATGGACACTTAACGGTATAAATTATCAACGGAAAGGTGAGGAAGGCAACATCGTTTTAACGACCACTGTTCTCAGATAACCGTATTTACATCATGCAGAAACGTTATTTTAATAATATTATTGATCAATAACACTACACTCTGGAGAAAGTGTGACACACCACGACAGACAGGAAGCTTTGGTTGCACTGCTTGTTTGTTTTTTGTGAAGCTAATTTCTTTGCACTTCTGAACTTTGTTCGTCCACTGGAGAAAAGTTTGAACCATTAGTCATGCACTGCTAAAAGAAAGAAAGAATGAATGAAAGAAAGAAAGAAAGAAAGAAAGAAGAAAAAAGTCCAGAGAACTTAATAGGACATTTTTTTATGGTAAATTATGGGCCCTCCTGCCAGCGGCTAAACATCATAGCTCACTGCTTCACTGTCATGCCCATAATCCCAATAAGGAAAAGGTCCTTTTGCATATTAGTGCTATAGAAAACTAGGTCGGTTCACGTCCTTTTTTTCTTAACATGCTCTTCTCCAAAAATAATCTTTTTTTCTTATTTTCACAAACATGCAAACACACACACACACACACACACTCTGCTTCTCGTTGACATAAAAAGACAGCGATGATCAGGTCTGTTGTTAAACATTCATTTGTCCTTCACATCTTTTGTTGTCTGTTGTTTGCTCAATAAAGTGGAAATTTGTAAAGGCAGGAAAAGTCGCACGTGTTGTTTGTGTGTGTGTGTGTGTGTGTGTGTGAGTAGGCGTCAGTTATTATATGTTTTGGATGTTATTTTAGAACAAAAAAAGATCCACGTACAGTAACTTCTATGCGTGAGAAGTCGTTTTTCTCCTCTGGTTAAACAGTTTCACGTCTGCTGCTGTTTCAGATTAAAATCCAGCCTGAGTGTAAATGCATAAAGTCATCAGCAGGAAAAACAGAAATCAAACTGGATCTGCATCACTTTTCAGCAGCTGTTCTCGACTAAGTCAAACGTTTCACTCCTGCATCCACGCCCATCATCGTCTCGTGATAATTCATGGCTTCAAGCTGATTCCACCAATTTCTTTAAACTCCATATTCAAAGCTGCCCTTGATTGTCAGTAAATGTAACAGCGGAACCCATCACTGTTTTAAGATAATCCTATTTACACCGTGCAGAAATGAACAAAGAGCAAGATAAAGGTAGCTTGAGGTAGCAGCTCTAGCTATGATAGGAGTTGTTAGTTAGCTCGCTAGCTGGCTAGTTAATGTCATGATCTTGTATTAGCCATCACTGAGCTACATCCCCGCCATCAACAGTGAAATGTCTCCCATTAATAAACATTTATCTCAGTGTATTTCAGATGTCAAGGATAATGGGAGTGTTTAGCAAGTTCCATCAAGCATGTAGCCTACGTGCTAGCTCTAGTCGGGCTTAAACTACAGTTAGTGAGTTTCAATAGTTTAGAACTGTTTTATAAAAGTGACACAGTGGCTTAATCCATGAGATATCATTAAAACTGATATACTTGTTTACAAATACAAATGATGTGTCTTTTATTATTTTTTACTTTTTTATCACACTTAGTGCTTCACTTTGAAAGTGAAAGTTTCAGATAAATCTGTGATCTAAGAGCCCTCTAAGGTTAAAAGGTGTATAAAACGTCCTCTCTTTGTCTCGTGATCATTTCTTTAAACTCCATATTTCCTTTCCCATCGTACGAGCGCGCAGCATTAAAACAGAAATGTGTCCTCCACTTACAGCACGGAGAGCCTGCACTCTCACAGACGCGTGCACGTCCAGAGGAAGTGAGTCTTTTAAAATATTTATCATCATAAAATGTTTAATGTACTGTACAAGAAATTAAACAAATATTAATTATTGATGACGGATGCACTTAAAAGACATGATTGAGACAAGTGTGCTGCCACAGGACCTGAAGTTTAAGCCCTCACGATACGAGGACCTTTACGACGTATAGTAAAGAAAGAAGGAAAGAAAGAAAGAAAGAAAGAAAGAAAGAAAGGAAAAGCTGTCGCCCCGTAACACGAGCCGCCTCCATCTGCTTCAGAAATCACTCCGAGTCTAAGTCTCGACCAGATTGATTAATCTTTCTTTTTTTGCCCAGGGAAACTTTCACCACCGGGAACAAACATCCGTCTGTTTCACTTTCTGCTTGATAATGTGAAGTTGCCGCCACCGCGTTCACCTCACTCAACTCTGACACCACACTGGTGGCATTACATCTGATTGGCTGCACAAACCACACACACACACACACAGAGGAGAGGAGAAGGGGCCAGTTGTAAAGAGGCAACAATCACAGGCTTATGGTCCAGTGAGAAACAGACAGAAGCAGCAGAACAATCCACAGACCCACATCAGAGTCTCACTGTAAATGTCAACAGATCAGATATCGTGTATAAAATAATGACAACACAAGCTGATGCCATTAGGAAGTATATAATTATAATGTTAATGAACTTTTAATGCCAAAATTTGAGCACACAGTGTCGTGTGTGTGAGCAAGATTTCCGTTGCTGCAAATGAGGAAGTTTGCTACGCTGGTATTGTTTGTATTTTTTTACGAGTTAAATGAGGTGAATATTTCATTCTAAGAAATCCGTCCGTATGATGCCCCAGATTGAGTTTTTAACGTTCCAGTAAATCCAGTAAAAAGGTCTGTGTGAAAGGAAGTTGTTTCCTTTGTTTATGTAATTTTTCCATTTGAAAACGCATGTTCTGTTTTACATCATATCATATAACCCCTTGTGTCCCGTCCGTACATATTTTGTACCGTTAATAACACTCATCCCTGTTTCTTTGGCCACAGAAACAAGGACATGAAGAATGACTTTTAAGCCTTTTTTTGCACTTAAATGCATGATCGCAGTCTCGCGGCCGACCAAATATCTTGATTTCCATCCACGCGAGCTGTTTGTGTGTTATTTTCGCTGGCAGAATCTGGCAGAGAGACATTTTTCAGAAGAAAGCACTGCTGCGAGTGGGAGTGTTTCTGCAGGAGTAGACAGAAGTAAGCACGCCGAGCTGCAGGAGCGGGCAGTAATGGCCGGAACGCCTACCAAGCAGACCAAGATAAAAAAAATAATAAAAAAGTCCCGTTTGAACCCTTTAGGTCAAAACTTAACTGACAGAGACAGACAAAGAGTTTTTTGTGTTTGCACAGAGAAGAAAATGAGCACCTCGGACTGTCAAACTCATCAAACCCCGTGTGCTGCCACTTTCACAAAGCCGCTATTTTACGATCGGAATGTCCTTCACAAAGTGTCTGTTCGCCGAGGCCAAAGTGCAAAGTTGCAAAACACGGGGGTTTGGAGACGAGATTTACGCAGATCTGGACCGTTATCGCCTCCCGTGACCTCAGCGATCAGCATCGCTGAACAAGTTTAAGCCTTTTTGAATGAATTCCATCAAATATTTTCCTATTTTCTTCATTTTTATTTAACCTCTAATTCACAGGGACGACACATTGAGATTAAAAGCTCTTTTATAAGAGAGACCGAGCAAAGGCAGGGTGAGTTAGCGGCATCGTACATGCACTTAGACATGGACGTCCAAAAAAGGTACAAATAGAATAGAGTTCAACAAATATGAGCCATGCAACAGCTGTTTACTACATTACATCAAACTTAAGATAAATTAAGAATGTGCGGGTTGGACAAAGAAGAATGGGCAGAGGAGTGCGGTGACTGCCTTAATCTTAGCCCTCTAATGGAAAAAGAAGGTACTGCAGGTGGGCCACAATACAGTAGCTGAGAAAAATTAAACAAAACTCAATTTAATTTTGATCGAGCTTCACATACATGTCAAATATTAAGTTTTAATGTTTAAAAAGTTTTAAATAAGTAAAAAAAATGTAATTCAACAGGTTAATACGAAGTTTAAGACTAATGGTTACACTTTATTGCTTTTTTAAAGGCCACATAGACCGGAAGCTCCAATTAACGCTGCGTTTGTGTGTGTATCTGCGTCATTACCTCGTTTATGAAACCCTAAAGTTTCAGAACAAACAGTTCAGCCACTGCTGAGAAAATAGTGTTGTATTGTTTTCCTGGGCTCTGTGAAGCGGATCGGCACTTCCTTAATTTGATGTCATCATCAAAAATCCTCACCACTCCTCTCACCACCGTAGCGCCTCCTGGTGCGGGCACTAGTCCGGGCACATCCGGTTGCGTACATTCAACCGCAGAAGAAGAAGAACTACTCTCGTTGTAGCTGCTGAGATGCAGAGCATCCACCGTGCCAGAGGGGGAGCTGCGTATCTGAGAGCTGGCCTATCTATTACGTCACTTCCAGGTACCTGGCCAATCACAGGACAGTGGGAAAGCTCTCGTTGGCTGGCCAATCACAACACAGTTCACGTTCTGGGGGTGTGGTTTTGGTCTGAAACAGCGCGGCTGACGAGAGCGTCAGTGAGGAGATATTTTGATCGGCTCGTTTGCAGCGTTTTTAATCATGAAAACACCTTTAATATAATTAGTTTCCTATTATTCGTAAGTAAAAATGTAAAAATGAACCTAACGTAAATTAACTAGATATTTTAAGGTTCAGGTGGACCGTCGGAGATTTTCAGGATTTAAAATTGTCTGTGGTTTGGGAATGACTGATTTATTTTTTTATTATAAAGTGAATCATCAGTGGACATAAAGCATCCGTCTCTGCCTTCAGCTACATCTGCTGTGAAGGACACGAGATGTTTGTGTTCCCAGATACTGCTTCATTATTTCACCGTGGGCTTATGCTTTTCTCATGACTCACTGTTTGCCTTGAAGAAAGCTGTCACCCCAGTCTTCTTCTTTTCCAACTCCTTTCATCTCTCTCTCCCTCCCTCCCTCCACCCCCCCATTAAATTAAACAGGTAGCAACCTGATTAGCACATTGTCACCTTAGAAAAACATCTCTTCTTTACAATAGATGGCAGTGTCGAACTTTCCAGGAACGGAACACACAGACAGCAGCAGAGCGTTTGGGGGGAACAGACTGTACAGTATTTTGGTTTAAATCTATCATTTCTCTTTCTCTCTCTGTGGCAGATCCAGTGCTGTGGTTCCCAGGCTCAGCTCGACTGTCAATCAGCAGCAGCAGCAGCAGCAGCAGCAGCAGCAGCAGCAGCAGCAGCAGCAGCAGCAGCCTACATCTCAGCACTGCAGCTGAGCCAGGGCCGCATCATCCCGCCTGCCAATCACCGCTCTGCACCTTCAAACCCTCCTATCCATCTCTCTGTAAAGCAGCTTCTCTTCCCTCTCCCTCCTCTCCCCCGCACACACACACACACTCACACACTCACACACCGCCACCACCACCCTCCTCCTCCTCCTCCTCCTCCTCTCAAAACAATCCCCTCTCTAACAGAAGCACAGAGCATCGGCGCTTTAACTCTCAGCCCAGTGTGTAGAAACACATATATTCACTAAGACGTGTTTGCACGTATACACAAACACCGCTTGTCGCCTCCGCGGAGGAAAACAAACTCACAACGAGGTATAAGGCATAAATACTGAATACACACGGACATGAAACGGACACTGCACCACTCCCATATCTTCTTTTGGGACTCCGCCTCTCCTTCTTTTCATCCCACCACCCAATTCAATAATGCATCCTCTTCCTCCCCCTCTTCCTCCTCCAACGAGCCCTTCCCAACCCTCCGTTGTCAATCTTTTATTCAACAGAAAGGGAGTCAGATCACAGCACTATAGACTTTATCCTTCAGGTTCTTTCTCACACACACACACACACACACACACAGATACTGTATGAACTCTGTCAGAGATTATTATGTACGTATGTGACCGAGGGAATAAAGTGTTTAACACTGAGGCGCGGGGAAAGAATGCCTGTAAACATTGTAAAGATTATGTGAAGGTCCCGTCTCTAACGTCAATGTGTGTGTGATGTGGCCTGAGAGGAGGAGGAGGAAGAAGCTGCAAATAAACTCAACTACATGGATTTGATGAGTGTTTACATTAATCAAAGGAAGTTTGATGATGTCGTGGAGAAGCGTGGAATCATGGGAAATCATGGGAGCAATCGCAATATGGTTGGCGACATATAATAAAAAATATAACCCGGTGAACCCCGACTTCCAGGATACCAGGAGTGGTGCTCTATTTATGCACCACCGTCGCCTCCTGTCGTCATGTGTGCGTACCACGCTGCTTCTTGATATCGCCCGTGCAGACACACATCAACGTAGCGCCTCGATCCATGCGCAGAAAATGCGCAGAAAACTACTTGTAAACAGGAGATTAAGCGGCATATTTACGCACATTATTACTGTTGGTCTATTTGCACTGGATTAGTATTACCCGGGTTAATTGTTACGGACGTTTTAAGGTAAAAAAAAATCTGGTAATAATTGCTTTACCTTCACCTCCTCATGTAAAACTAATGAAGTCAGACCAGGGCTAAAGACAAACACATTTTTACTGAGTAAAACTAAACTGCAACCGTTTACACCACAGCAGAAACAGAGGAATACGGTTGCCATTAAGCCTCCACAAGTAAGCAGACAAAAACATGATGTCCTTAATTCTAATATAATGGTTAAATGATGGAAAAGTTATTGTTGTTAATTCCATTCAGAAGTTACTTGATAAATGAGTCTAGTGTGATGTAAACCACTGATAAAAAAAACACAAATTAAACCTCATATTCCACGTGTTTAATGAAACCTACTTAATAACAGCCGCTGTCTCTCTGCATGCGTGAGTGCTACACTTTCAGCCTGTACAAGTCTAATCTATGACTTGCCAAAATTGCTCATTATAATGTTGTTGATATGTGCGCGACTGGCCCGAGAAAAGATATAAAACATCCCTCTATCTCACCACCGCACATAATGTGTTTATTGATTAAAAAATTTCCCACTTTTAATTCACAGCGCCGAGCGACTTCCTTGTTAGGCCGACTTCACAGAAGACGCGGCGCGGTTCATTCCTTCACACACACACACACACACGCGCACACACACACACACACACACCCTGTTTTCATCCTCCTCATTACGTCCTCATGCTTGCTTAAAGATTATTAGCCCTGGTCATTTTATCGCTGCAATTATTGCGTGCTGCACTGCAAGAATAACTGGATGAATTGCACGTGTGTTGTGATTCACTCTCACATTTCGCCCTGAACCGGCCGACTAAACATGCAGACTTTTTCCCTCTGTTGTTTGAAGTCCTTCTGAAATGAGCCTTGCTCTTTGATTGCATCATGCAGCGCCGCTTTCATCAGAAGCCTCATAGATTGCAGAGCCAGACAAGGTACTGGGGGCGTGGGGGAGCGGGCGTTAAGGCCACGGCGGTTGGACGTATAATTAGACAAATTTTCCGAATATTTAGTGCGGGAAACAACAATTGGCTCGTGGAGAATAGTCTTGCACACGATACACGGATATATGCTTCCTTGCTCCAAAGGTTAAACTCGACAGCAACAGGTAAACACTTAAAAACATGAACTTTTATCAAAGCAATATAGTGTCACGACAGAACCAGACTTTAATAACTTGTTCCAATGAAGCCATAAAACGTTACGACATACTCGAGACTGCGAGATCCTCACGGCGCACATCGAGCTCAGATCTGTGCAGGAAACATGGCCGACGCCAGGATATCATGTCATGTTCTCACTCAGTGATTGTTACCGATGTTTATTGCAATTAGACACGACGTGTGATGTGGTGAAGGTTTCATTAAGTGGGAGATTTTGCTTTAGACAGTAGACACACGATCACGTCTCACCAGCAAACAGACAGACTGTCTGGCAGAACTTTGAGACAGGTCTATTTGCAGCCAAAAAATACCTTTCATTAGAGATTAAGCAAATTATCATTTTCATAATGAATTAGCGCGCTTGTTTACTTATTCAACAAACAATTTTTTTTTTGTAAAATATCTAATTTGGCTAAGTTTCCATGTTTGTTTTTTCTTTTGCTTATTTTAACCATAAAAGGGCCAGAAAATGTCCTGTGACTAAGTGCTTTTGCCCATTTCTCCACAATAACTAGATACCATTATAAAATGTTTGCAGTTGTTAAATCCAGGTTAAAATTTAAGGTTATATCTTACTTACTTACTTACTTGCCTCGTAGCCAAGTTTAAGCTAGTGCTAGCTTCATGTTTAGCCATCAGGCTAACTAGCGACCCTATTTTTCAGAACTTTGAGTGGACCTGGCTCGTCAAACATTCTGGGCTAACGAAAAACAACAATTCATACACTCAGCTGATTGTAATCTCAAAGAAAATCCTCAATTTCAACTGAATGGAAATAATTTCAACGAAGTTTTACACACTGGACCTTTGAGTTTTATTTCATTTGTGATGAACTTGTCAAAAATCCTTATTTTACTCCACAATACCACATGTGATGAATAATATTAAAACACATAAAGTGAAATGACATATTTTCCACTGTTAATGAATGTATTGGTTCCTTTTAAAATTGATTGGTGCATTATTTTTTCTGAGAAAATTGTGTAAAAAAACACTGCTTCTCAAAAACACTATATGATTAGCAGTAAAATCTGACAGAGTTGATTAATTGCCTGTCCATTATATACTTACATACATCGATAGTGTCAGAGCCAGTATAATAACCAATTTCAGAGTAAAAACACAGGACACAGTGTTTTCCACTGAGCAGCCACACTGAACAACAGCTTAGGTAAATTGGCTTTTCTAATTATTCTTACACTGACTTATATGAAAATAAAGCACCTAAGAATGGAGGAATAAAAAAAAGATGTTTTTTCCTCTAATTATCCTATAAGCTACTGAGTGACTAAAAAAAAAAACATTATGCAGTTTTAACAAGGATAGGAGTTCTCACTATAAAAATCCCCACAGATTACACACAGAGAGCGTCTCAGATGAATAAAACCAACCGCTTGACTGTGTTAATTCAATATTAGCGAGGTGCGGGAAAAGACGTCTAATAAAAGCACGAATGAGCAAGAAAAAAACGAATAAAAGGGCTGCTCCTTATCGTTTGATCTTCATATATACAAATAATCTCCCTTTTACTGTTGGTGATAAATGGGCCTTTACTCACAGTGAACAGGTAATCCGTGGATGAAGCGCACTAGTCCTGCAACAATTATTTGATTCATCGATTGTTAATTGATTACTAAATTATTTATAATACAAGTTTCCAGAATTTTCAGCTTCTTAAATGTGACATATTTCTGGTTTCTTTGCACCATTTGACAAAGAAATCATTTAAAAAAATCAACATTTTGGTTCGTGGACAAAAACAAGACACTTTGAGAAACACAAATGAACATTTTCTACATTTTATGACATTTTATGACATTTTATGGACAAAAAAAACACCTGATTTATCAAGAAATTAATCCACAGATGAATCGATTATGAAAATAATCGTTAGTTGCAGCCCTAAAGCACACTAAGGGTTTTAATAGAGTGATTGAGAAGGAGTTATAATAATGGTGGCTCTGGTGCGTCGTCTAGCCATATTTTTAGACACGCCTCCAAACATTCTGAAACACTTTTCTCTCCTTAATCCATAATCTCTGCATTTGCATTTACACAAACCTTTGTTGTGCAGTGTTTTTTTTTTTAAAGCGCTCTCCCCCTCCTCCACCCTCACATCTCCACTGGTCAGCAGAACCGCTGTGACCCGTGCAGCGATAGCAAGACAACACAACATATATCTGTGCTTTTCCCCAGAGCTGCAAGCCAAGATTATTTCAGCGTAAGGGCCGCTGCGGGTCACATTTACATTTTATATGTGCAGCATGTTAGCCGGGGCTCGCGTAACGTGACTAACAATGAGTGCAACAGCAGAGTAAGCTTAAACGTTCTAGAAATGCCCAGAGTAAAATAAAAATATTAAAATAAAGCAAAGGATTCCAGAGTCCAAGGCTCCCTGATAAGCGACAGGACAGATATTCCCGAGCCATAAAAATGAGAGTGTATAATAGAAAAGGTGAAGTAATAAGCTGCAGAAAGAAGAAGCTAATGTTGTTCTTTCTCCTCCTAAAAATCATTTTCACTGCAAAAACACTCGCTGAGCCACATATTAGTGTATTAACCCATGTTCACCTTTTAGGGTTTTATACATGTTTTCTAATTTTCATAATAACTAAATGTTTAACCCAAAACAAACACGCAGGCTTTGTTCAAATCTAGTTGGTTAATTCATTTCTATTTTTTTGTGTGTGTCAATGTGACTCATGCATCACATGAAGAAGAAGGAGAAGGAGAAGAAGAAGAAGGAGAAGAAGAAGAAGAAGAAGAAGAAGAAGAAGAAGAAGAAGAAGAAGAAGAAGAAGAAGAATGTGGTTGTGATTTGAACTAAAACAAGATCTGCATTCCTAAGATAAGAGAGATAATGGTCGATAACGGTCCTGACAAGAGCAAGTTTGTGCATAAAGTTGTACATTGTAAGTACATTTCTGAACAGATAAACACTCTCCAAGATCATTTATTTTGATGGGATGCACAAATCTTAATTTTATGCATTTTCATTTAAATCATGCAGACTAACGTTTACAGAAAATGGTTGTAAATCTCCGGAAAAGTTGTTAAAGTATTGTATTTAGGTTCTTGTAAGGGGAGTTGGTGTGTTGACGCAAACAAGTGCAATGGAAACAGTTTCAGCGAATAAGAGACAACATAAGAAGTCACATGACTGAAACCTCATTTCAACTACACTGGAAAAGTGGTGGAAACGGTAAATAATAATAGTATTAATGGTGGATAACGTGTGGACTCATGAGGAAACAAGAACATTAAGAGCAAGAAACAAAACCTATCCCTTGTCTTGGTGAACTAACTCCCAAACATACATAAATGTGAGATTTCTTTGACCAAGTCTTTAACAAAATGTGATAAACATTTGTAAAACCTGGTGTGTTGTGTCCCAACCCCGTCACTGAAAATGATTTAGCACATGTTAGGATGAAGTGAGGGTGAATGGTCTGTACTTATATAGCTTTTGTAAAGTCTCGATGACCACTCACAATCTGCTTTATTACACTCAATACTGCTCTTCACCCATTCACACTCATTCACACTCATTCACACCCATTCACACTCATTCACTCAGGGTTAAGCACACTCTCAACCCACAGTGTAGTTTAATAGTGAAGTAGATGATGAAAGCTAACTTGAGAATACACATCTCAATCAGGCTTTCTATACTGTATATACCACAGGTGTCAAACTTGAGAAACGTGGGCCGCATGTAATCATGTTTGGGGCCGGATGTGGCCCACCGCTGCAAAACCAGCCTAAGGTCACAGAATATGAAGTTAGATAATATTCTGTTACTTAATATGATACTTAATAATAGTTTTAGATTCTGTTTTATTTTGTACACATCGTTCTTTATCAAAACAAACACTTTTACTTTGAAATTCTGTATGTACTTGTCTCTTGTTACCCTTTAGGACACCTTCTTGGAAAGACACTGACCTTGTCAGGACCAGTAGTCCTCATGGAGATAAAAACTTGGTCCTAATAAGGCAGAACTTCCACTCTGAGGCACTGGTTAAGTTTAGGCTTGGCTTTAGGGTTGCACTCCAGTGTCCTCAGAGGAACAGCTGCACAAACCTGTGTGTGTGTAACTTCGAGCACCTGAATGTGAATGGAGGACGGCTTGCGACTGACGGTGAGTCATCATCGCCATGGTGTTAAGCCTCCTGTTCCCTCGGGAACAGGGTTACCGTCTCTCTACCACTGGGGACTTTTATTTTTACATTTGAAAAGCAAAACCAAGGCTGAGCTCACAACAATCCTACACTGCCTCTCTCTCTCTCTGTCTGTCTCTCTGTCTCTCCTCCTCCTCCTCCTCCTCCATGATTGAGCTGAATCACAAACACACACACACAAACAGCAGACACTTCTCACATCTGCTTATTTCAGAGCACCACGTCCTTATCTGTGTCCGTGTGATGTTCAATATGTCTCACATATCAAAACATGAACCTATGCAGATGAGATTAAAGAGACAATATCACAAAACTCAATAACAGCCCGTGATCCGTCACTCGCCGCCGAGGACGCCGAGTTCAGAGTGCACTAAACCAGGTGTGGAGCACATTTCCCTCCAAATCTAACAAACTGTTATTAATCCAGAGGGAAAAATTAACCCTGACCAAAGCACAAATGTAATGTATGTCATTTTTTGTTTTCACAAACTTTTTTTTATTACCTTTTTGCATATTTAATATATAGTTTGTTCATTATTATTATTATTGTTATCATTTGATCTAAAATCAATAAGTACATTCCAGCGCAACTACAAAATACATGTTGAGTGGAGAGGACTGACAGCCCATATATATCGTTCAATAAATGATTATAATATGTTGCAGTAAATTATTAAACGGTTCTATTTTATGGGCCGGTAAATCTTCTCATGTCCTCTTTCACAACATCCATGGACCCTCTCTGTGGTCTTCCTCTGTTCCTCCTGCATCTTCAACATCCTCTGTCCAATATAACCTTTGTCTCTCCTACTCAACCTGAGCTGTTCCTGGAATACTGTATGCTCTAATTTCTAATCCCGTCCATCCAAGTCCTTCTGTCACACGTCAGAGGGTTCATAAAGAAAACCAGCAAAAAAAACAATATAATCCAAACCATAGCTCATAAAATCAGCAGATTAGACCATAAATTAAACAACAGCAGCCTTTGAACAAATATGAGATTCATACAATTCCTCTAACTCATAAAAAGAAGATGAATCTGGAATTAGTCGAACATCATGTGGTTTACAGTACATTGCTCTATACATTAACTCTATACCTGAGTTTCCATACATTGTCAACAACTACAGTGTCGTATAAAGCCATTAAGTACTAGTGAACAAATTTTTCTTCTTTTTTACACAGAAAGATGAGCAGCTCCGACACCTTGATGTTTACAGAGAATTCTATGTCACTGAGTTTAAAAGTGACGTGAATAAAAGTGCTTTAACTTTCATTTCAAATGAGTTTAAAGTTTGATGACAGGATGTTTTGAAATCCAAACGCCTTGGGATTTGCAGTTTTGAGTTTTTTATTGCTTTGCCTTTTAACCTATGAGTCAGTGGTAGTGTTGATTTTTGATGATGACAAAGCTCAAGCTGCCATCTGCAGTCACATCCAGCAGAACAACTTCACACGTCTTACTCGAAAATAAAATAGATGCTCACACAGTCTCATCATTATGATTTCTTTAAAAAAAAGCTTTAGTTCCTGAAGTGTCTCAGCACATACATTATATAATATTCCTGTTTTTTATCCCTGAATTATTTTAAAAAAGAGGTAAAGTTATGTGTGATTTTCCAGAAACGTGTGGCAAAAAGGCAGAAACACAAGATGCACATTATAATGATATGTTTGTTTTCTTCATAGTGACATTAACAAAGATCATGTGACAGACGTGTTGAGATGTTGCTAAGTTAGTCTTGTTTTCAGGTCCGCATTAGCAGTTAATCTAGCAGATTTTATCGCTAACGCGTTAGCATTTAAGCTAGCGGACTTTATCGCTAACATGTTAGCATTTAAGCTAGCGGACTTTATCGCTAACTTGTTAGCATTTAAGCTAGCGGACTTTATCGATAACGCGTTAACATTTAAGCTAGCGGACTTTATCGATAACGAGTTAGCATTTAAGCTAGCGGACTTTATCGCTAACGCGTTAGCATTTAAGCTAGCGGACTTTATCGATAACGCGTTAACATTTAAGCTAGCGGACTTTATTGCTAACGTGTAAGCATTTAAGCTTTTCTGACATTTTATGGACCAAATGGTCACTTGATTAACCAAGAAAACAATTGTTAGATTAAACACTTATGAAAATAATTGTTAGTTGCAGCCCCACTGCAGTACAAGGCTTTTATATACAACAACGACAACAAGTCAGGAAAAATACCATAGTTATATTACTCTACATTAAAGTCATGTGTCACTGGTGATACCAAATCCAAATGATCTTCTTGAAGTAAGTATGAAGTAAACTATGAATGAGAGAATGAGGCAGCGCTCAGTACGTTGGAAAAGTCACTACACACCAGCACAAAGCAGAACAACTTCAATTTTCAAGGGTAGAAAATGAAGACACACATGATGTTTGTGTCGAGTGCAATCAGTGAGTAAAGGTTTGCGCGTAAAAATGCGACATATTTGAGATATTCTGCCCATAAATGCAGAAATGAAGAAAACAGAGAGTGTGAAATGTGACATTAAAATAGTCTTACTGTATCTCTTTGGTCCATCTTCGAGGCAGAAGGAGAGCGTGAGCGTCGCGTCCTCCTCGAAAAACTCTGTCGCGAAAGCGTCCCACCACAGACTGTCACTTTCCTGTTGGGGGACAAAGACAAAACAAAGGTCAGAGACAAAAAGCAACAACTTCATTTTTACTAAACTGCTACTGCTGCTGCTGCTGATCATCTGGTTTTGATGACAATAATTGGCTGCAGTTCATCAGCATCCCTAAAATATGCACATGTTATAGTAATCTGCCTTGCAGGCCTGTGACAGGACCACAGGTTTGTTTCACTTTAATAATATGAAAATCTCAAGTTTCTCCTGATATTTAATAACCTGGTGAATTTCCTTTATGCAGGTTGCTGCTCCCCCGCTGTTGCATTTTTACATAAATTTAATATGGATCCATAATATTGATAAGACAAAAATATAGTAGCCGCACAGAGATTGTTTTTGTTGTTCTCATATATGAGTTCAGCACTACAGGGCACGATTTCTCTTTATTGTGTGTCATCGAGTCCGTTTCTGTTCATTAACATTAACAATTTCATGAGCTTAATGTAAACAGCAGTGTTTACATAAAGCTCAGTGTTTCCGCGCTGCAACTGTAAAGCAGTCAAAGGTGTGTCATACGTTCAGGGCAATAAAACAACACCGCAACGGTGGGAAGATGAGAACAAGAGGTCGCGCACGGCTACAGAAAAAATACATAACAAGCATATGAAAATGAGTCTATAAATCAGGTTTAAAAAAAAAAACAGTTGGCTGCAGGCCAAAGAGCTTCCAACACGGGTCGATGTTAAAGCTAAAGCCTGGTAACAACCTTCACATTTGCTAAGCGTGGACTTTATAGAGCTCACGCTTCAGGCTCCTGCGAGTCTGAAACACAAGCTAAAGGTTTAAAAGCAGCTTTAAAAGCCACGGCTGCTTCTTTAGCAGGTGAGAAAAACCTTGACTTTTCACTCTACATGTGCAACAATCTGCTGTTATTGCTTTATTAGTAGCAGCAGTGGTAGTAACAGCATTGTAAATATGTTTTAGTTTTACATTTGCTGGATTCAAATTGCTCTGAGTCACTGTATAACTCATGTGCTGAGGCTCCGTCTTGATAAATATTGGACTGAAGCTTGACTGCAATATCAAATCATAAATCGTGAATATCAGAAACATCATAATCAGGGATTTTACCCAAATTGTTCCGGTCAAATTTGTAGTGAGGTTAATATTGGATATTCAATACAGTTATTCTAGACCTTTTAATTATTATTATTAGTAGTAGTATTTGTAATGATAATAATAATGTATTTTTTAATCTAAATGAACTGATAAAAGTGTTGACTATTATTGATCAAACATGAAAAATACCATAGTTTGAGAACCATGGGTATACTGTATAAAATTTTAAAAGTTAATGTAATTAATTAATTTTGTAGTCTATTACTAGCCAATTATTTCCTGCAGCTCTACGTCTTTTCCCTAAAATGAAGTATTTGAACAGCCGTCGACCGTCCCGCCCCCCATCATGGACGACCCCTCTCCCCCCTGCTCTCCCCTCTGTCACCCACCGACATTAAAGCCACGCTAATTTCCTCTGACACGTTATGACAGTTCCAGTCCACGCCGGGGCCTGAGAGACGCGGCGAGCACTTCCCAGATGTTGACAATTAGCGTTGTCACCATCGAGCAGTGTCAAGCACAGCGAGTGGCGACCGGGTCGAACCGTGGGTCGACTTGACTCCAACACGAGGAGTCTGACGGGGGGGAGGAGGAGAGGAGGAGAGGAGGAGAAAAAAGATGACCTGAACCTGGACCTTCATTCCACTGCTCAATCAATAGGTGATGATGAGTTAGTGAGGAGGTCTGTGTGCTGGTCACAGATCAGCTCAACACTGAGCTACACACTCAACTCCACTGACTTCCATTATCACAGGTACAAACTTATGCATATGAACTTATTTCCTTTTTCCTATTTGTTCACCTGTGACACTTTTGAGTGTCACAGGTCAATGACTAAGTTAATTGTTGCCTGATTGTGATAATCGTTGAATAATCTGTTTGAAGTTTTCTGATTTTCCAGCTTCTTCAATGTGAACATTTAATGGTTTTGTTTCTTTCATATAAGAAATAAATAATTTACATTTGAGCACATCGTCATTTACAGATCATTTTGCAGATCATTTTGCTTGAAACAAGTCATTTTCCCCTAATAATGGTTCTATTTTCTTGTTTTTTAGAGGCAGTTTTAAGTCAGTAAATGAAAAGTTCTCACTAGTTTAAGGTATTCAAAAGCACACAATGTCAATTTTGTAAATGATTCTCCCGTTTAAAGGAAAACAGATAAAAAATCATGGCACAAATGAGTGGACACCAGTGAGACTGACACCTGCTACTGTCCAATAATGTCTCTGGTGACGTCTCTAAACGTTCACTTGTTAACGCTAATCAAAGCACAAATGTCACATGTTCAAAATTTTTGTTCCAATTCTTGTGGTAATGTCACGACTTGTTGCTACTTGGCATCCAGTGTGTAATTGTTAGCGACATCTAGGGGTGAGACAGCAGATTACAGCAACATCAGAAACCTGTAGAAACCTAAGGCCCAAGTCCATGTAAAAATGCTTATTCTGAAGATAAGAAAACTTATTTATTCAAATTAAAAATTATTTTAAGATCCTCCTGCCTTAGTGTGAAAATACTTCCTTATCTACTGTGTGTCTGATCATGTGACACAGTGATAACCAGCAGTTGTGTGAGTGTGTGTGTGTGTGTGTGTGTGTGGTGTCTGTTTGTTGAACACAGAGAGACGGAGAGACGGAGAGACAGACAAACAGACAGAGACAGAAAAGAAAGAAAGGACAGAGACTGACGTTTGGTGCTGCTCAGCATTCAGATTGAGTTCAACCCATAATCCAGTACCTTTCAGAGGGCGGGGACTCTGGGGATTGACAGTCAAGTGAAGGGTGCTCTCGACGATGTCACAGTGTAACCTGCTCTACAGAGTTCACTAAAACTGTTTTCACTGACAAAAACAACTGTGGCATAAATCAAAGATCGGCCTGCAATAATTAGTCAAGTACGCCGTCGAGTAGATCAAGTACATTCACTTCACTATTAAGACTATCATGAGGTGCTTAGGCTCCAATTGCATATTATTTCTATTTCATCCTACGCTGTATTTCAAATGCACGACTGTTGAGAGCTGCAATCAATAAAAAAACCATAAAAAACAAACAAAAAAGCCAATATATTCGTCATCATTCATATTCAGCTCATGTGTAAGCTACAGTATTAGAGCTGCGTGTTGGAGAGAGCGTGGAGATACCAGAGAGTAAATAATAATCTATTTTAGGAAGTGTCTCATAGTAATGCATACATAACAGATATACAGTGTTCTTTGTCTAGTGAGAAGAACACATGACAAAAGGTTAAAGGTCGGGGGCTTAAATACACATCACAAAAATGTGTATTTAAGAAAAAATACACGCCCGTGTCTTTAAAGGGGTTATGATTAAAACAAGATTTCTGATGGTGTCAGCTTCTTAAATGTGAATATTTTCTGGTTTCTTTGCTCCATTAAAGAAAGAAAACATTCAAACTGCATCATTATGTTTCGAGGACAAAAACAATAGATTTGAGAACATTTTCTGACATTTTCTGGACCAAACGATGACTCGATTCATCGAGAAAATACTCGGCAGATTCATTTTCAGCTGCAGCTCTAGATCAAAGTGTAAATTTAGGCATCACTGTGTTAAAAATAAATAGAAATTTCAGGAGTCGTTTCGTTAAATAGATGCTTCATTAAATGTAAAACTGCAAAGACAAAACACGGAGTAACACGACGGCGCCAAACACAAAAATGGCCTAAATCACGTGAGCGACTCTGCCGTTAGACAAAGGTTGAGGGATTTCTTGAATAAGCCCGATCCTCGCTTTGACATAAACTTCCTGGATTTAGTGCTGGAGATAAATTTTTCAAGTGCTGTCATCCTCAGGGCTTCCATCACTCCGTTTTATAGACTGTGTTATTCATTAAGCCTGCTCTGGCTGTTTTAATGAAAAGTGTTTTACTTAAGCTCCCACTTCTGTGTTTATTACAGAAACACGTCTTCTTTAAAAATCTCTTTTGTTCACTTTTAAAGACGAGGGTGAGTTAACCTCCCTCTCACACTGAGTCAAACAGCGTCCCTCTCTCTCTTTGTTACACTCAGATTATTCCTCTCTGCTTGCGTTCCCCACCTTGTTTTCAGTCATTCTGCCTCAACTGTGCAATTTTGCCAATATAATATTTCAGATCTAACTCAATTTAGATAATTTTTAGCATTGGACTATTGTGCGACTCGGGTCTGAAACCACCGTCAAAAATGAAGAGCGCGCACGCCTTCACAGAGCGCGGCGCTGACAGTGCCGCCTGTGTATTGTCCTGTCTCCATTAGCTCTGCTCAGCACAGCAGGGTTCAGCCATAGATTATATGCTTTAGTCTGCATCTCTGTTGAAAAGCCTCCCACTTAGACAACAGAGGAATCTGAAAATAACAAGCATGTGGCACGAGTAGTATTTAGTTTCAGCGTTCATGACAATAAAACAAACAGCACTTGGCAGCTTCATTGTACTTATTTTTTTGAATAAATCTAATTATTGCACGAAAAAACTTTTGTGTGTGTGTGTGTGTGTGTGTCATTATATCCAGGAAAAAGTTTCATTTCCATTCTGTGACCATTAATCCTCCAAACTGGAGCTTTTGCCGGATTTGGGCAGCGTCTCGCCAAGTTAGGAAGCGCGGCTGCGGCTGAGCCCAGAGCCGGCCAAGGTTTGGACCGGATCTAAAGACAGAGGAGACGCTGGATCAGAGCCAGACGGCAAAAAAAAAAAGCCTGGCCAGTGAGTGGACACAAGCCATATGAATCCACCGCACTGACAGCTCATGTCGCTGTGGATGTCGTGTTCAATCCCAGTCCCCGTCGTCTACAGCAGGAGCTTTTACTTTTATTGTGTCAGTACAATTGTAAACGACACATATTTACGGCGACAAAAGAAGCCCGTGCTCTTCCAACATCCTATCAGCCTCGCTTTGTTTTATCTCTGCCTGTCTCTCTTTATATCCACCTCTCCCTCTCCGTCTCTGTCTCCGGCTGCTGCTTCGCTGACAGGCGACGTCCTGCCTTCAATTACGCCCGCAGACTCTCTGACGAAGCACGTGGCGTGACGATGTCTGTTGTCAAACGCTACAAATCAGGCCAAGTCTGAGGGTGAGGAGACGCGCTCGCGGCCGTGAAGGCCGTCAGCCGATAAGGCTCTATTGATTCAAACGGATCGCGGCCCATCGCAGGGGGATTTATCAATGTGTCAATTGCTCACAAGCCGACCACAAATCACGAGTATTGTCCGAGCCCCGGGGAATTTACAAGAAATCCAGCGGATCGGAGGGACGGCATGGGCGAGGATCCTCGGTACACAGCAACAGACCTGAGGGGGTTAAGTCTACACGTTCTGTGTTAGGGCTGCGTTATGTTGATGATGATCTTCTGCCGCTTTATCCTCCACATGAGGGTCCCAAGGAGTCCAATTTGCCCGAATCCCCAAAATCCCCTGGAGTGAACCCACACAGACACGTGCTGAACATGCAAGCTCCATGCAGAACGGCCCTTGTTCTGACCAGGTCATGAACCCGGGTCTACAACACTACACTACACTCAGTGGTCCAGTGTGTAAGGATTAGTGGAAGCATAGTGGCCTTTGAATACTGTAAATGATGTTGTCCATGTTCTAATTTCAATAAAAGCTTTACGTTCAAAAAGCAACAGAAATAAAGGCTGGACTATTCTGGGGAAAATATCTAATTGTGCTTTTCCTGCATTGTACATTGTAGGTTTAAATCTGTATGAAGCGTTACCTAGTGAGTTAAACATCAAAATATGAACTGCTCTAAACTCCCGCTCACCTCTGTCCCCCATTTTTCCTTTCACCACAACCGGGCGAGGCACATGGCTGCAAAGTGTGAGTCGATCTGTTTCTGTTAGAGAGCTTTTTCCTCTCCACTGTCAGATGACTAGCGTTTGCTCATTGTCTGAATTGCTGGCTTTCTCTTGGCTCTATAATATTGAAAAGGTTTTATATATTAGATCATTTTAAAAAAAGAACAGCATCTTTCACTGACATTATAGAATAAACTCTGGGGTCAGACATGCTCTATCAGCCGTTGCTATTTGCTATTTGTGTAGTTTCAATTTTGATTTAGCCGTAACATTTAGACCTAGACAGTGAGAAGCCTATGATATATAAATCATTTTGACATAATAATGTCCATTTCCTGCTACTCTGCACAAAAACACCCCCTTTTCTACCTTTACAGTAATTTACTGACCAAACAAAACTAGCACAAGGAACAATTAACATTTATCACATTTCAACCACTACTCATAATTTGTATATTGCATATATATATATGTACATATATATGTACATGTATTATATAGCCCTAATGTGTTAAGATAAATATATTGAAATACTTTGTATCAGCCCATCAACCACTAACTTCTCTATGTTTAACATGAGCAAGCGTCTGTAAATCTGTGTTTTATTTAATTTTTTTTATAGCAGAGAAGCCTGCGAGAGTGTAGGCGTGTCTGGGCCCTGACCTCAGAGAAATACCAATGTCTGAAGCCCCATTCAGTTCCTGAATAGCATGTAGCCCGACTCACTGGTGGGCCAAGGTAGTTTCACTGTTGTCAAAGACTCAAACAGCTTCAGGTCACTGCTGGAGCACGACGACTTAACGAGAGGTAAAGACTCCAAATGTTTTGAAAGGGTCTTTAGAAAGATTGATTGTACGGTGAAGGTCGTTGATGTATGAAACATTTCAATTCTGAACTTTTCTTTTTACTGGCACTTCATACACACTTGGATGGAAGAAAAGTTATTGGTTAGAGGTTTGCAATATGACATATTCACATTTTCTCGAATGAGCCTGAATTTGAAGCAAAACTCAAATAAAATCAGATGTATTATTAATTTTTATAAAAAGTTTTTTACTGTAAACAAGAGTGAGCACTCCTCTTGGAATCCGTTACTCTCAGACACCAAAAGATACCAATTTAAAAACATGCGTCCCTATTATGATAAAATATCGATTCATCGATGACTAAATGTATCACCAACTATTTTGATGATCGATCATTCGGTTTTAAAGTTTTTCAAAAAAATTAAAACAAACTTTCTGATTTTGCAGCTTCTTAAATGTGAATATTGTAAAATAAATGATTAAAAGGGAATCACGTTGGTTTGTGGACATTTGAAAACATCATCATTTCCAGGTTTGGGAAACATTTTTTAACATTTACTGACTGATTTTTATGGACCAAACAAATAATCGACCGATTAACCAGTTCACGAAAATAGTTGCAGCTGAAGTAGGGAAGAACATTTCAAGCAAAAAAAAATGCTATTTGACAGCTACAGATGATTATCAGACAAACTTAAGTTTTGTGTTGTAAAACAATCTCCAGTGCACGACCAAGCAAGTGAGATGTAATGTGGGATTGCTTCTAACAAGATGCATTCAATGACCCCGGTAAGCAACCTGATCATTTCTGACAACGTCCTGTTATGAAGGTTAAGAAGTTACGTTTAAAGCTTTAAAAGAAACTAGCCACACTTTGCACAAACAGAACAAATCGGCTTCAAGATGCATTCATGAAACCTCTTAAATGTCATCGCTTCTGCAAACACTCATGCAGTCTAATAATCAAATGCTTAATGCTGCTGCTGCTGTCACCTTGTGGTCATAAATGAATAAATGAGGTCGTCATTGGAGAATGCAATAACTGTTAAGACACTAATTGGCTTTTTTATAATCAAAAATAAATAATCCAATAATTGAATATTCGCGGCAAAATATAAACAATAATATAAATCAAAGGTGGTCCCTGAGACAAACGGCATCTGTTTAAGGGTCGTTAGTGTGACAAAGTACATCAACCGTTCCGTAAGACTACACAGACAACGGTGTTTTAATCATGTCAGAGTCAGTGCACACTAATGTTTCACTTAAGCCCAGGTTTATCCTCCTGGGCTTTACGTGTTTTTCTACATAAACATAAACTTCACATGTTCCTGTATTTGGCCACTGCAGAGCATTATGCAAATGAGGGGAAATGAATGCAGGCGGTGGAAAAAAAACAAAACAACAACAACAACAACAACAACGCCCTTCAACAGCCTCTGCACGATCACAAGAGATGAAGTTTCTCCCGATAAATGAAGTCAGTGAAGGAGTTCCCATGTTAGCCTGCACGTGTGCCAATTTACTTTGGCAACGTTCCCGTTTTCTGTCTCTGTCACAAGTTACAAGCAGCAGCAGCGGTGGCAGCAGCAGCAGCAGCAGCAGCGGCAGCAGCAGCAGCAGCAGTAGCAGCAGTAGCAGCAGTAGCAGCGGCAGCAGCAGCGGGCCGAGGCCAGTGTGTTTGGTTTAAGGTCAAGGTTAGTGCACAGAGGTTGTGGCAGAGAAGCACGCGTGAAGAGCAATGACTGCAGAGTGCATTCAGCAGCGCTGGCTCTCGCCCAGAGCGCTGCAGGACCGATCTCCCAAACAGCAATAAGATCACTGCTGCGCCCAAGTGCCCTTCATCAAGATATGCACTGACACTGACAAGTGGGAGTCCGTCGACAACAATCCGGATGAGCTGCGATAAATAAAGTCATTTGTCAAGCAAATGTGACAAACTTTCACTATATTACAGAGGCTGCTTTCAAGCTTTATTTGCAAAGAAAAGGTGCAATAGACAGCTTTTTGGCTTGGACTTGTCGGCGTGATGTTAAAGATACTGACATCATCTCTGTTTGTATTAAGCCTTGCTTTCATGGTTTTATTTATTATTATAATAGAAAAGTGATGAATTCATTCACAGTGCAAAGGGACTGTATTATCCTGGAACCACTGATCGACTTCTAACTATAACCTTTTTGTATAAATAGCTCATTGTGATTATGTTTTACTGAAAATTGTGATTGCGAGCTGATTTGGAATTGAAATTTTGACGATATTTATTCAAATTTTAATTAGAATAAGATGTTGAAAAAGATTACTGTGTGATATTTGTGCAGATCCGTGAGAAACAACGATGTTTTCTTCAGTCTGTAGAATATGACATGTAGAGATCAGGCCAATAGAAATATTTATATTTAGAAATTTGATTTAATAAAAATGAATAATACTATGCAATATGAGCAAAAACTATTTTCCAAACATGAAAAGTGCAGTTTTAGAACATTTGTATGGTCTGAAATATCAAGTACATTTAAAATATGTCAAAATAAACATTATTTACACACCATACAATGTTATTTTGTAACTTGTGTGTGTAATATAGGAAAAAACAGGCTCTTCTGCTCTGACATTTATCAGAAAATCCCGCACTCACAATATAACCATTTATATTTATTAATAAAAGAAAAACATAGTGGATATCTTTACATTGAAGTAAATTCCCTATAGCTGCATAAAAAACGTCTCAGCTCAAAATGGGAACAAATGAAAATAAGTCAATAACACAAGGATGGGGTTAGGTGACAACAAATATCAATACAGGTGGAAACGACTAAAACAACAACAACAAAACGCCTGAATGACAAAGCAGAGGAATACAAATATTTACTTCACCCATGAGGAATAACAATCAAAATGAAATCGAGCACTCGGGCTCTGACTCAGACTAACACGGGTCCAGCGGCGTGTTAGCCCGTCTCTCCGCCACCACCGAGCTAATTAGACCAATAAACAATCAGCGCATGGAAGTCTTCCTCCCACAGCTTAACAAGGAGCTCAATCAATACCGGATTTCATCAAATCCACTGATATTGTTCCGTTCAAGTGAATGAGCTGCGCTGTAATGTGGCCACCTGTTGCGCTCAGTGTGCTACGTTCAACAATTAACAGCAAACTGGTGCTAAATATGAAGCATTTGTTCAATTCTTTTTAAATAAACCTTTGTGTGAGCAAACAATGAAGTGAAAAGGGCAAATTAATTAAAAATAGAAGCGTAGAGTTGACTTTTTTCATCAAAGTCGTAGTAATTAGGAAGAAATAAATCTATTGTATAGTAAGTTCTCTATTCATCTCTAAAAACTAAAGATCTTTCTGAACAATTAGAAGCTTTAATACATTTTTTTTTATTGATAGACAGCGTAACAGTATAACTGAGCCATTAACTAAACCTTAAATATGTGAAGAATAAATCATGACTCACTCACACGCTGCCTTACTGTATTTACTGTTCCTTGGTGTTTTATGCATGCGTCACACTGAGCGTATGTCATGAATGTGAATGTGAAGCTGTGGAATGAGTAATTAGCCTGCTGTTCTGTGGATGAGAGTGTGAGTGTGTCGTATTAATGGCAGTAAAAAAAAAATCCACATTTCCTCTGTGTTCGTAAAAGAATAATGGAGTCAGGGTCAGGTCTGATGAACGACGTGTATCCGCAACAGAGTTTGTGACAGCGCAGCAAGAGACGACGTTTGCATTAAACATAGATAAGTAAATAAAAACAGTCCCCGCTGCATTTTCCTATACAGCATGTTCAGAGAAGTACAGTTCAGTTCATCTCACAGGGAAAAAACTACACATCATAGAAAAACAGCTGATCAGTAAAATGATGCAACAGCCAGAAACTGGCAGCGTGCAGAGTCTGGCTCCTGGTGTGACTACAAGCAGCAGTACAGTGGTCACTGTATCCACTGCTGAGCGTTTTACTTCGGTTTAATGATGAAATAGTATAAACTTGATTACGTTTTCTGCTTCGTCTTTGAAATTCACTTGGAAGGATAAGCCCTGGAGACGTGTCATCGTGTTCCCGAGGAAGTACTAAGACTGCGAATCACAGGGTGCCTCGCGATACCAATAACGATTCTGTGGTAATCAATACATCATACGGCGATACATCACGATATCTGTCTCACTGAAGAAAACAAACTGTCCGTGGAAAGTAAAATTGCAGGATTTCTCTGTTTATTCACAACATAGAGAACAAAATGTCTTATAAAGTCTATGTTTTGAACGTGGATGGAGAATCACTTAGCGCAGCTTTCTCCTCCGTTATCTTGCTGTAAAGTCACTCTTGGCGGGAAACCGGCAGGGAATGTTTACATTAGAGCGCCTTAAATTAGTATTATTCAAATATCATCAATCATTTTAATAAATAAATATCTTAATGTATGACAGATAAAGATATTTGCTGCTTAATAACATGTCAAAGTGCAAATAACTTCCAAAAATCATCCACTTTACCTAAAAAAAACTCCTCTATACCTTACACTACAGCCTATATCAATTTTAATGTCATGTCTAATGTCATATTTTCACTCCCACAGTGAAAATATGTCAAAAAAGTCCAAATGTATTATAGAAGACAAGCCAGTACACAGAAGTAAAACCACAGTCTTTGGGTCTAAAACTATTTACTTTTCTGTAGCTTAGCTACTCTGTTGAACACTATTAACAGCTTTTAGCTAAACGATCTGGTTCAAAAGTATAACTTTATATTAATTTACAGAAGCTATGTGTGTTAGCGTTGTTACTGTGACTTTGTTAGCTTTAGCATTTTAATGCAAAACATGAACTTTTTAGATGATTTTTTAGAGAATGACAAGCGTCAAAGCTGTTAACAACAGCGTTAGCTAAGCTAAATGGCTAACAGTAGCATTGTCTGAATGTGTGCACAAGTAAACATGAACGGTCTCAGCCGCAGAGGACTGCGATAAAAATCCTAATAACGTACTTTACTGTCGTTAAACTCTGGTTTCAAAAAAGTCCAAATGTATTATAGAAGACAAGCCAGTACACAGAAGTGAACAAAAAAGTAAAACCACAGTCTTTGGGTCTAAAACTATTTACTTTTCTGTAGCTTAGCTACTCTGTTGAACACTATTAGCAACTTTTAGCTTTCATGTATTTTATCTGAGGATAGTTCATGTTGGGGGAGCGTCCACAATCACACAGCAGAAAACTGTGTTTCAGGACAGTCTGTTACCACATCAGGAGGACAGAGAACAACAGGACATAGATGGACAACAGGGCTGTCTGTCCTCTGTTATCTGAGCGACTGTGCAGCCTGGAAGGAACCATGGGAAAAGGCCAGGAAAAAGGTGGGTCTATTGTCCGTGCATCCTGCTGGACGTGACTGACACGCATTGTTTTTTTTCTGGAAACATCCTAAAATGTTCTGGACCAACACACTGACAATAAGACTATTGTTTAGGATATAATAGAGGCTTCATGCAGAAAAAGACCGTGTCCAAATCTGCACCCACTCATTTTTTATGTTTCTACACGATGGTGTATAGTAAAGTATTACATGTATACACAATATGCTTTAAAACTACAAAAAGTGGCACATTTAAATACTTTTGTTCATGTTAAGTTACATTTGAATGCTCTTAGCGTTCTCATAATATCCATTTTCTGCTGCTTTAACCTCCAGATGAGGCTCACAGGAGGAATCAGGAGCCAATCCCAGCTGACCTACGGTCAATTTAGATGTGTCCAATTAACCTAATCCCCCAATCTGCATGTTTTTGGATTGTGCAGTACCCAAAGAGAACACACACACATTGGTCAAACCTAGTTCAAAACTTGTTTTTATCTTTTTAAGAGCATTGTTTGGTGTCGATGGTGAGATACGAGCAGTCAGGAATCCTGACATCCTCCCACTTCAGCCTTGATTTATCGTCTTTTGTGCCTTCAGCTGTGAAACTGTTCAATGTCTGTCTCCTGAGACACGGTTTGAAACTTTGACAGTTTTGTTTTCTGTCATCTGTGGGTCCACTCTTTTCTAATAAGTACATATGTGTGTGTGTACAGACGAGGATTAGGGCCACACAGGAAAACAATATAAGAGTTCTGACTTTAAAGTCAGAAAGTCTGAGAATAAAGTCAGAATTTTGAATATTCTTTTTCCTGTGTGGCCCTAATCCTCTTCCATATGTGTGTGTGTGTGTTTTCTTCAGGTACAGGAATGAGCCAAATATTAAATGCTAACTTCTCCATCAGTGACATGGAGCTTTGTCACTGAAAGTGAAACTTCTGCTGCATCTTTAAACCACACAGTGACACTGAATCTCACCATAAACAGTCGAGGCATATCGGCAGATTCAGACAATAATCTGTGTCACGTCGTCTTCTGATCTGTTGTTTTTATAAATCTATCGATTCAGCCGCAGTTTTGTCTTTCTTACACCGTCTCACGTGACCTGAATGACTTCCACCACCCGAGCGCGACGGAAGACAAAAATAGTTTCCCGTCTGGGGAATAATGGGATTATCTGAGGTCTGACGTTAATTACTGTCATCCACATCTTGGAGTATGAGAATATGAGAGGACAGTTGTGTGTGTTTTACTCTCAGCCTGTGCAGAGTGTAGGAATTCCCAGAAAAACAAGAAAAAAGTGCGTTTCATATCCTGCATTTCTGTCCACGTTCAGTGATTTTTAAAGAAGAAGAAAATAATAAACAGTAAATAAAATATATTCAGCTCCGACCACAGAATTCTGGGAATAAGTTGGTTTGTTTTACCTATCAGCCTGTCCTCTCACCTTTTCTGCAGTAGTGTTCTTTTGTTGTTGTTGTTGTTGTTTTTTAATGAACGAAGCTCAGAGCTCTGTTTTACGGTTCCACGAGAGCAGCTGTCTGTTTACCGTCAATACGGCTGTGAATCATAATAACAACACACATAAACAACGCAAATAAATAAGGATATGTTTAGTCACTGAGTCGGGGTTAATATCAAACGCTGTACACTCTCGCTCTCTCCATTGTGTCGTTTAATATGAAATACGCCTTCACTTCCGACACGTATTTGACATTTTAATGGACAGTGTTGACTCGAGCATTAACGGAGAGCGATTTCAAACAACAACAACAACACGAACGGCAACAATCGACTCACTCACATCCTTCTCTTCTCAGAAAGAGTGAATAAAACTCGGCTGCGACACAGACACCTGTGTCGTAATCACTCACACACAACAACAACTTACACGTGTGAACACAGTAAAGGTTTATACAGGAGGGGGAAGTTCAGGGTGAAACATCTGCTTATTAGCGTTTAAACTTTGTTTAAGGACGATTTTTAATGAATGTACCACTTATTATTGTGTTATTATATACCTGTTTGACCTACACAGGATTAGAAATGAGGGAAACCAGATTATTAAAATCACAACGTGATCCCAGTAAAGTAGTTTATTTTTCATAGTAAAACCCAAACGAGGTTATTCATCCGTTGCGTCGATGAAAGGGAAACTCTGTTGCTTCTGAATCACAGTTTGTATGTGATTTAAAATGAACTGATTAGTCTGCAACAGTTGTGATAAAAACATTGAATCGTGGGAGATTTGAACGATTTTCCCGGTCGACGCGAGTCGTTTGAACTCGTTAAATCGTGGACATTTTGTTTCCGAGACGTTTGGAAGCCGAACAATTCACTGCCAGATAACTCCTGTGATATCTTAATGATGAGAATAATAAAACTGATATTTTTTTGTTTTCTGGAGTGCAGGAGAGAAATCTCCTGCCGTGTGCTCGGTGCCTCCGTGGCTCATCTTTAATCCCTCTCTATGAACCTTGCGGCTCAGTGCCAACTTGACCTCCACATCATAAGCCTATTCATGTCAATCTGACATGTAGTGCTGATGGGAACAGATCCACTTTGCCCCTGACAGGAAAAAGGGATCTTTCTTTTCTTTCTTTTTTTTGCCATAATGAACACTCCAGTTCTTCCAGTCGCTCACTCGAGGCCCATTTGAATAACGAGAATGAGACTAACTACGTTTAATAGACAAAGAATTCAATCAGTGGCCTGTCAATCACATATCTATCAGCTGAGGAAGAGTGTGACTGTGACCATTAGACTGAGGTTTCTGAGCGCAGCCTTCTGGGTTTTATTATTATTAGTATTATTATTGTTATCGTTATTATGACGGTGCTTTTGTTTTCCTTGTGTTTGACTCGTCTGTGTTGTAGTGTTAGTTACAGTGTTACTCTGTGTCCCCGCTCGCCGCCGCTGAATATTAATGCCGTCTATGCTAATGGCCTTACACCGGCTGAGGTCGAACAAGCTCCTCCTCTGAATGTTAAACCGCCGCCTCATTTGCATACGCTTAAGTGTCAAATTCCCCCACAAATCATCTGCCTTTCGTACGCAGCTGCACCTCCTCCACCTCCTCCTCCTCCTCCAGAGCCACAGCACGGAAACAATGTGGTCACAGCGTATGCATGACATCAAATCCACATCAAAGTGTGTTTAGATTGCCAGGTCACAGCGGGTTCATGTGTGGTGTAAAATGAAGGTAATGGGATGGCAGTCAGCCTGGTGCAGACACACACACACACACACACACACAGCCAGGCAGGTAATAAGTATGAACGCAGCCAGGTAATAAGGTTGAGATAGAAACAGAGCCAGAGTCATGACAGGAGCAGCACTGTTTAAGCTGCGGCGCAGTTATCAGTTCAAAGGTCAGCAGACAAACACACACGTCTGTCTTTGTGTGTGTGTGTGTGTGCGTGCGTCTTTAGTGTTTAACGCCTCCTCATTTCCATATGTGTGTGTGTGTGTGCGTGAGTCCATGACGGGTGAGAAGTTTTTTTTTTTTTTACCAAAACAAGAAGAAAAAGAAGCTTCAAAGGAGACGAGTCTCATCTAAAAATAAAATGTATTCCTCTGGTGAGCAAATGTAAACAACACAAGGTCACATGGAGATTATTATGAAACCTAAGGGCAGAAATTACACAAAACTCAATTAGCAGTCATGAGTTAAATCACAAAAAGTATTTCCCGAGGTCGTCACGGATATAACACTGGTATAACACTGATATAACACTGGTATAACACCGATATAACACCGGTATAACACCGATATAACACCGGTATAACACCGGTATAACACCGGTATAACACCGATATAACACCGGTATAACACCGATATAACATATAACAATATAACACCAGTATAACACCGATATAACATATATAACCAGTATAACACCAGTATAACACCACCAGTATAACAGTATAACACCAGTATAACACGGTATAACACCAGTATTTATAACAATCGTATAACACCAGTATAACATAACACCAGTATAACACCGTATAACACCAGTATAACACCAGTATAACACCAGTATAACAATATATAACACCCTATAACACCGTATAACACCCGATATAACACCAGTATAACACCGATATAACACCGGTATAACACCGGTATAACACCAGTATAACACCAGTATAACACCGATATAACACCAGTATACACCAGTATAACACCAGTATAACACCAGTATAACACCGATATATCACCCATATAACACATATAACCAGTATAACACCAGTATAACACCAGTATAACACCAGTATAACACCAGTATAACACCGGTATAACACCACCAGTATAACCGTATAACACCGTATATAACTATATAACACCAGTATAACACCAGTATAACACCAGTATAACACCGATATATCGATATAACACCAGTATAACACCGTATAACACCAGTATAACACCAGTATAACACGTATAACCGTATAACACCAGTATAACACCGATATATCACCGATATAACACCAGTATAACACCGGTATAACACCAGTATAACACCAGTATAACACTGGTATAACACCAGTATAACACCGGTATAACACCGTATACATGTATAAAGTAGAACAGTATCTCTGATTTTCCTCCCAAGTACCACCAGAGGAAACTGGTGTACCACTGGTTGGTACACGTACCACAGTCTGGGAACCATGGGAGTAGGAAGACGGACAGATAACTATTTTGGCAACCGATTTCCAGACGCTTCACAGCCTCAAATCCACATTATATTCTAAGTGCAGTGTCACTTATTATAAAATAAAAATGAAGTCTAACGTCTTTAGTTTTCATGTAAATGCAACCTTCCCTGAATAAGTAACTGGTAATTAGTGGTAATAACAATTAATTTGATAAATAATAAAGAGATAATATTACCCACAGTTGAGAGTTTAGTGAATGTAATTTTAATTTACTCAACATAATTGGATTGAAAACAATGCAAATTGTTAAATTGGTAGATTTTATAGGTTGTTTTTAGGTTGTATCTGAATATTTCCAGCTCTTTATTTATATCTAAATTTAATTAAAATACTACTTTACTTTAATTTTAATTTCAAACTTTTTTAAAAACAAGATTTATAGACGGACAAATGACCTTTGGGGAAACAGTGACTGTAAAAAACTGACCTTTGGGTACAATTAATTGATTATTCTTCTAAAACAAAAAAAAGCTATGTGCATATTAATTCATTAATAATGAATGAAAATAATCCTCTTCTGCAGGACTGATATCAGCCAGAGCTCAAACAATGAGCTGAGTAATCACTTAGAAGACCTTCAGATGTTTATTCAGTTTGATCGGCAATTAATTGATGATTCTAAACAAACTGAACGTCACTGGCTTTTATTAACGTGTCAACATATTCACCTTGAGCCTTTGAGGGCGGCTGAAACATTTGCAATCTCTTAACTCTCTGATATTTAATAGACAAAAAAAGAAGGAGAAACATTGATTCATTGAGGAAAAGAACCAGCAGATTAACGGTGGAGAAGGATTTACAACAGAAATTAAATCAGCAACTATTTAGATTCACTTAAGGACTAAGAACGAAAGATAAGTATTTTGAAAGATTTTAGAGATTAAATGTTGATTCAAATCTCTTTGATTTATGAGATTGTGAGACACAAACTTTGACACACAAAAGAATTGTGTGTGGACGTTTCTTTTTTTTACAGTTTTCTGAGACTTTCCAGATTAAACGATTTAATCTGTAATCTATGCATGTGTAAATATTCCAGCCGCTCCACCAAATCATACACCGACATTCCAAAAGTCTTGTTTTCCAGTTATTGATAGTTGTATATTGTAGTTTTAGGTCTGAAGAACACAGGACTGGATTTAGCATCCTCACCTCTAAAACACTGTAAAACAACAATAAAGCAAAGGTAACTTTTCATAACGCCACATGAACACCTGAGGATGTATGTTTCTCTTCGTGCCTCTGGATTTAAATTGGTTGGAGAAACACAAAAACTGACGCAGAAAATTGTCCCCTGAAAAAGTTCCAGGTCCAAGAACCTGGTGAGTAAAAACAAAACACACCCGAGTGTAATTCTAACGGCGTTTTATCTCCCTCCCGCAGGATTACCTGCATCAATCCTGTGCTGTAGATGTCACACACACAGATAACAAGTTTCCTCTGGAGGTATCTCTGTCTCCTCCAAGTGTCAAGTCCTCGAGTCCCGCGTCTGCCGGCGTGAAGACGTGAAGTGCACCACCAGCCAAGCACATTCAAAAAAAAACAGCCCACTGTAGGAATGAGCCAAATGTTCTTACACTGATTTAAAGATAAATCTGCCAATGGTAGAACTGATAGACTTCTTAAAAGGAGCTTGTGAATCTTGTTACTTTTAGACGGTAATGTGCCAAAACAAGACCAAAAACAACAGATTTTAGCTACAATATAAAATACAAAGCAAACAGAAGACGTGCAGTTGTTCTTACTCTTAAAACAAGAAAAGAAAATCTTGTAAGATTTCATGAAAAACTATGGTTTTAGCTCGTTACTGGTTTACTTATTTCTCTTTTTAGGCAAAAAATATCAACAGTTTCTGGTGGAAGACTTCTTTAACACTCTCTAAATAAAAATGACTCGGAGAGAACCAGGAGAGCCACAGACTACAGACACTCACTGTGTTCCTGTGGCCAAAGAGCAGGATGTCGAGAACGTGCCGAGCTATTCTGATCCTCAACAATGGCATCGGGGATTAGTATTTACTCGGATAATAATAATAATAATAATAATAATAATAATAATAAGTCAAACGAGGCGGCTGTTTCTGTTTCACTGAGTCACCATCTTTAAACTGCTAAAAACAACACAAAATATGTAAGATTTCTGAGAAGAAATGTAATATAATGTTCAGAATTATGTTTCCATCAGTGAAGAGTGTTAAAAAAATGCCATGTTTCTACAGAAGCCCTGAATGGACAAACAACTGAAGGGAAACTACACTCAAATAAAGGAAACACGTCATATTCAGACAGTTTGAATGAACTTAACTCATTTAGGTGTTAAATAATTGTGACACTCGTTAGCTTCAGAGACCTGATGTTTAACTATGACGCGTGGGTGAAATTTGAGAGGGTTTTCTCCACAGCTGTGATCATAGTAAATAAAAACTGCTCAGCACTAGACTCAGAAAACGTGTTTTTGGCACTAACAACCTTTAAGACCAAATATGGCCAAAGCTGTTTGTAATTGCTGTTGGGAAGTTGTTAATTAAACTGTGCACTTTGATTTATTTTCACAAGACAAATTTAATTTCATTAGTTTGGAACCGTTTGTGTTTTTGTCCAACGGTGAAAATACTCGTTAAAGATCACCTTTGAAACAGGAAGTCAGGAGATGTGGGGAGTGTGGCCCTGATAGTTTTACTTGTGTGTCAAAATCTAACATGTTCAATAAAGATGACATTTTATTTAGTGCCTATAAGCTAAAATTATTTCCTTTGACCAAATGAAACTCTTTTAGTATTACTACTGGTTATTAATAGCTTTATGTTGTATGCCCTCTAGTGGACAGAACCTGTAACAACCACGCAATATTAAGTTAATGTATTCAAATTTTAATATAATTTTAATAAAAAATAATAAGGAAATAAATTCGAGTGGAATTATATCCCTAGTCAAAATATCGATTTGGTGACATATCGTCGTCCGTTCTCGCGCAATGCGATAATCGATACCCGAGAGCAAACATCGATATGTTAATCAACAAATGAAGGCGCTCTAAAGTAAACAGTCTCACACTCCGGGCGTCGCTACTTCATGTCTCCTCACGGTGGCGCTGCTGCTCAAATAAACGAGGGGAAGTTACGTGAGTGAAGATAACGGCGGACAGAGAAAGCTACGTTTAATACAGACGTTATGTACTTTGTTCTCTTCAGTATGTTACGAAGAAACAGAGAAATCCTGTAACTTTTCCTTTGTTTTCCTTCAGTTATAGACAGATATCGCAGCTCATCGCTAATACGACTGTATTCACGCTGCATCAAATATAAGTCACGTTGTCATCAACGGAGGAGAAAAGTCATAAATCAAAGGTTATTTGCTGTGAAATCACCTGACTTTGACAAACTAACGCCTCCACGTAGCAGCTGCGATGCTAACAAATACAAAAAAAGAAAAAACAAAGATATGGATCTGTTGAGCGGGCGCTGGCAGCAAAACCTTGATGAAATATTTAAGGAAGAATCCAGCAGCTGAAACAGTTCAGGCCTCAGAGAAGCAGCCTTAACTTCCTGTTTTGTAACATCATCATCATCATCATCATCATCATCATCGTCGTCGTCGTCGTCACCCTGACCCTCGCTGACAGCAGACGCAGCAGACTGACCCTTCAGAGACGCGTCACACACACAATCACCTGGTCTTTGTCTCACTTAAGGCTAAAGTAAGTCATTGCACGTTGTTTTATTTCTTGCGCTCACTCTCAGGATAATTACGACATCATTTCAGTAAAAGTCTGGGCCCAGTTGTGCGAGCGCTGGTGGATGCAAACAAATTACTTAAACACGAGCCATTTACCCCTTTCTCTCTTACTTCCTCCTCATTATATTCATCACCTGCATTTTAATCAAACAATAACGGAACATGCGACACAATCCTGCTGCTGACGAGAGACAGAGAAGAAAAAAACTAACGATATTATTATATTTTCCTTCTTATTTTACAAGGAGCTGAAGGTGAAGTGATGTTTTTTTTTTGTGCTGTATATAACACAAATGTCTCTCGGTGTGTGGGTATGTGTGGTGCGGGGAGTTGAGGTCCGCTGGGGCTTAGACCACTGCGTATGAATAATGCATGAGGACCGGGGCCGTTGCATCTCAGCAACATTGCTCTGCTCTGCTTTAAGTTGCCGAGTTCCTCTCGGGGAGAAAGAAGTCAGCATCGCTGCTGCTGCTGCTGCTGCTGCTGCTGCTGCAGTAACTCCTCCCAAAAGCAAGAGAAAAACAACACAAAAAAACAACATTTTCCCTCATTACATCTATTTAATAAACATAAAAACTCCTCTCTGTGGGAATCAAAAGCCTCAAAGAGCAAGTGCTGACTTAGAATGTGAGATAATTGTTGCAGAGAGGATACATCAACTGATACTGTTACTGTATCAGCATTTTTTAAAAAATGTGAATAATTCCTCTTTGTTTCAGTCCCGGTTGTTCGATAACGTTGTATCGTGACGCAGTTTTCCTCAGTATCGATAGAACGACGGTTCAGTCGCTCACTGTGTAAGCACACCGAGGTCTTAGGTGTCCCTTCCTTAACGTTCACTCTTTAATGATCTGACATTTTATCGCTATAAAAAATCAAAATCGGAAATTTCTTCACGATGAAATCCTAATTTCAGGCTTAATTCTTCTTTTTAAATCAACCAATGAACTACTGACAGATCAATGAATGAAGACAATAATCCCTGTTTATGTCAATCTGCCTGGATTTGGACATTGTTCCCCTGCAGATATACACATATATATATATATATATATATGTATAAATATACATTCATATATACACACATATATACAGTATATACATATATATGTACATATATATATATATATATATATATATATATATATATATACATATATATATATATACATATATATATATATATATGTATATCCCATAGCCTGACATACAGTGGAGAATGAACTTTTTCTTTTAATCTAAGCAAATGTGTGTGATCACAGCACAGATGCTGTGGACATATGTTCACTGTGGAAATCTCAGTGGGGATCAGCCAGGGTTCAGTCACACGCACTGAACATGGCGACAAACTGACGTTTGAAGTTTTTTTTGTCACTTTTTTTTATCAGTATTGATTTAAGTTCATCCACACACAGAGAGAAAGAAGAGAGAGAGACAGACAGACAGACAGACAGACAGACTGACAGAGAGAGATAGTGAAACTCTTCACAGAATGTAAACCCTCTGCATTCTTGTTGGTCCTGTTTGTCTTGAACTGTTGCATTTTCTGATAAACACGTGCAGTATATGCAAATATTCTAACACGGAGATAAATAAATATTATGCAAAAGCACAAAAAAACCCGAATTATTTTAGTTTTTTTAATATCTAAATCAAGTTATATGATATATAAGTGGTCATACATATGAGCCACGGGAGAAATTGCAGAGATTTTGTGAATTAAAATGACCGATTGGTCCTTTTTCTCGTGTTTCTGTAGTTTCTACCTCTCCAGGTGACTCCGCGTGGATTTGGAAGTTAATTGGCCACGTGAACGCGTCTGCGCCACAAAAATCACGCCTCAAACTTTAATTGGCGGCTGTTAAAAGAGTCGCCGGTTCATCAGATGACTTCACACCGGAGCGTGTTTACTTTCAGCTGTGGAATGTTTGGCACTGTTTGGCTGCGCGTCCGCGTCCAAACCTCCGGACTGACGCACCCTCGTCTCTGTCTCCAATCCTTCTCACATCCCATCCCTCCCTTCCCCGACACCGAACCCCCTTCATCCCCGCAACACGGGGCTTCACACCGGCACTGCGACCCTGAACGGGACCGTGCGGCAGCGGCTCCCTCCTCTCCTCCTCTCCTCCTCTCTCCTCCACCTCTCCTCACCTCTGTGCGCGTCTGCAGCCGCTTGTTCATCTCGTAGATCCGGTACTCGGGCTGGACCATGTAGGGCGAGTGTCTCCTGTAGAAGGGTCCGAAAGGAGACGAGTAGAACGGGTCGTGGGTCGGGTTGGACATGGTGGCTCCTGGCGAGGCGCACAGCGCGATATCAACATCCAGCGGGAGCGGCAGCGGCGGCGGCGGCGGCGGCAGCAGCGGCGGCGGCAGCGCACATGGGAGCGCGGCGCTCTCCCGGTAAACAGCCCCAGTGGGAAGCGGCAGCGGCGGCAGCAGCAGCGCTGTCGAGGCTGAGCTGCACTCTGTAAGTTGGCCTGCCTACTTCTCTGCTATAGCGTGGTGCTGCCTGGAGGAGGAGGGAGGAGGAGGGAGGAGGGGAGGGAGGAGGGGAGGGAGGGGAGGGAGTGGGAGGAAGGGTGGTGGGGGTTTAAAATTGAAGGAGGAGGAGGGAGGTGGTTTCCTGTTCCCTTAAGACCTACACTCAGTTTTGCATTCTTGCAAAGTTCAAGTCAGATCTGTGTATGTGTGTGTGTGTGTGTGTGTGCACGTGTGCATGTGTGAGGTTGTGTGTGTGTGTGTGTGTGTGTTTATGTGATTCACAGTTTTTAAATGCACATGTTTCCATTTACACTGACACTGACGACCTCAAAGAATGACTCGCCGTCCGGTTAAGTCAAGTTTTGTTCACGATTAAAGACAATAAATGATAAATAAGTGTGTGATAATTAAGGGTTTTTTTAAGGTCATTTTTACACTTAATAATCTCCGCGAGACTCATTACGATTGGGGTTTTCTTCGGTCAACACCCGTGTATGTTTCGGTCGTGTTTACCCACAATGCCCTGCGCTGTAGTCACTGAACACGAACAAACCCGGACTTTCTGAGCAAACGAACGAGGGTTCGATTAAGAAGGAGCTGGTGTGAGTGCAGCGTCAGTGTGGCCGAGTGTGTTAACCCGAGCACTCGCTGGTTCTTACCGTAGAAAAAAAGATTTTATCCACTCAAAAACTGACGTTTGTAAAAACCACTCCCTCTTTGCACCAAAGTCCGTGTGAAAAATCAACGGTTTCACATCACAGCACACAGGCCGCCTTCATCCGTGAGTTCAAATGTGTTATCGTGTGACTGTCGAACTGAATGAAAGCGGCACAAATATTAATGTGGAGTTTTATAAGTTTGTTTGAGTTTGTCCTTCTTTCTTCTGTCTGTTGTCGAGGGTTCGATTAAGAAGGAGCTGGTGTGAATGCAGCATCAGTGTTTTTTGCTGGAGAAAGGAACGTGTAGAAAAACAGATTTTATCCACTCAAAAACTGTCTCACCTCATGAAAATATCTATATACCGAGCGTTCTCCATCACTCATCTATCACAACCACCCAGGCACAACAGCAGGAGCAGCAGGAGCAGCAGCAGCAGCAGCTCAGTTACCAGTGCCTTGCTCAGGGACAGAAGACGACGACAGCCCACTCTTGCCACCGCCGTGCACGCGCGACTACTCGTCAGCGTCACTTTCAAAAAGCCAGAACTGTCCCTTTAACGGTGTGGAATCTGTATTGCGCTAATACCGACTAAGCCCTCTTGTGTCCAGTGTTCACAGACATTAAATAATTCACGCAGATCAGACAAAATGCCAACACCATCTGCTGCGTTCTGCCCGCATCTGACGGCGTTTTCGTGTTTTGCATTAACAATTAAAAGGAGGGGAGAGTGTGTTTGAGCGGAGGGTCAAGTGTCTTCAGCGCTCACGTTTAAATCTCACTGACCTTGGATTAAAATGAATATCTGTATCTCCACCTGTTCAGGCTTCTGTGTAAACCGCGGTTCATCGTCACGACGCTGCATTGATTATGTTGCTGCTGATCGAAGCAGCTGATGCCGGATTCTTCGTACCTGCTCAGGCTGTAGACTCAGAGTTAAGTAAGGCAATCAGACAACTGGCAGAGTCCAAGTCTAGGTGGCGCTGTATCCCTTCAGTTTCCTGTTTCCTGAGCTTTACGTCGCAGGAAAAACAAAACCGAAAACGTCGAGATGGATCGTGTTCTAAACATAAATCGAAGTCTCGTCGTCGGTTTAAAAGCGGGGTTTTCTTCTCCGCCATCGTGCTGCAGTAGTCAGACTACATGCAGGAGTAATGGGACTATGACTCACATTATCCAGGTATGTTAGTCCGACTAAGACTAGCTCGACTTCAGTCACACTCACGTGTTTACATGCAACGCAATGATTGTCTTAGTCTGACTAAAATCGGACTTTTAGCACGTTCCAGAAAACGAGGCCAGTGTAGAAGTGCCTGAAACATGTATTTTCTCAAATGACCACCAGGGGGCATTTTTATAGATACGAAATTTGAATTTCTTTAAAATGTCTCTTTTCAGAATAAAGGCTCTGAATTCTGCTTGACTTGCGTTTGTGAAGAAAAGAGTTAAAAATCGGATTTTTGAATGAATCTACCAGGTCAGATATTAATGCTGGCGGGCCAGTTTTGGCCCACGGGCCACCAGTTGCTGACCACTGATCTGCACGATTTCTTGAAAAAAACAAAACAAAAAGAAAGAAGGAGAAAATGTGACATTAGTTTTCAAAATGACGTGAAACTCTAAAGCCAACAAAATATTACTATTATTAAAAGCATAATTCTGAGTATTCTCTCTGATTTCTACAGATAAATCCTGAATCTGGAACGCTGATCAAACGTGTCGGTGCTTTCAGACGTGCGTGTGCATGCTTTGCCTCGCTGGTAATCCACCTTTGTTCATCAGCCACTGTTCAGTGGTACTTCCCTGAATGAAAAGGTACTTAAGAGTGAGTGTTTGTCGTGTTTTCAGCAGCTTAAGAATCTTACAAAAAACAAATAAACAAACAGTGTCATCTACAAATCCTCAGACGATCGAGTACTTTTTTCCCACCGTATGATGACGATCACTGAGGAGCTGCTCTTTCATTATAACTACACATTTGACACATTTTTGTCTGACCTTTGCTCCATGTTCTATAACTTTGTTGACCTCCAAAGATAAACTTTACTTTCATAAGTCATAATGAATGATTCATAATTCATTGTAATGGACACATTTTGTGACATTCATTCACAGACGATGGTTAAATGCATGCACGTGTGGAGAATTTCTTCACATATTATGTCACACATGTTCTACACGGCTACATGTCATGTTTGTGTCACTGACATGTCGAATTTTTAAACAGGATCCAGCAGCGGGAAAATCTCTTTTTTAATCCCCACCGCCCCCTTTTTTTTTGCATATCAGTAAAGATTGCCTCCATGTTCTGCTGCTGCGTGACAGATTAAGGCCCGGGCTGCAAAAGTAGCCACCGGAATCTAAAAATAAATAGACACTCAGACCGAGCATAGCGGTGAGACCGAAATCTCACATTAACTGTCCACACTGGGAATTAATGAACAGCATTTATGAAGAGTCTGACTTTTAATCCAAAATGGCTGAATGTGTGTGTGGGGGAGGCCGTCTGAATCGAGTGAGATAAAAGTTGTAATCCAAATGCCTCAGGCATATGGTCGGGTAATTAAAAAAAAAAAAGTTTGAAAAATCTATTAATAAACCTTTAATTAAAAACTACATTTTTAATATCTCAAGACCTTTTCAATTGACATTTCTAACAGGATTTGGTGTTCGCCTAAAGCGCTTACCACTCGAGTGTGGCTGCAATACAATACACAGACGAGAACAGCTCATTTAACAGATTTCTATATTAGCGCGCTTGACTGTAAACAGCGGCTTCACACGTGACGCTGCGCTGCCCACTCTCTTCTCTCTCTCGTCTGTCTTTTTTAAACGCACCACGTTGGCTTTTTCAAACATACGGCCCGGGGGCCAGAACCGGCCCGCTGCAGGGTCCAATCCGGCCCACAGGATGAATTTGTTAAAATTTCACACTACGGTTACAATCTAAACGTAATGTCAAATACAATATTTTTCTCATCCAGATACCTGTGACTAAATGCTGTGCCTTTTTAGATCCTGTGTAAATAGTACATTTGGGCACGATATTGTTATTGTTACTTATATTTCTCAAGAAATTTCATGTTTTGTAAAAATATCGTTCATTAAATGTAAAACAAAGGAGAAAAAAAGCAAGGAGTTCTTGTTGTTTATAGGTTATTATTCTATTATTTTACTATTTTTACTGGTCCGGCCCTCTTGAGATCAAACTGTGCTGTATGTGGCCCCTGAACAAAAATTAGTTTGACACCCCTGGTCTACAGTGAAGCCGGTGCAGGTCTGTGCTGGTCTTTGAAAACAGGGGAAGCTCATTTCAGGCCCAGTAACCCAGTTATTTATGCATAAATTCTGCAGAACGAACAACTAAGAATGAGCATAATTATGTAGAAGTGAAATGCTATAATAGTGTTTTTATTTAAAATAATGAAAATGCGTCTTTATCTCCCAGCAAATAACGAGCAGAATCCACACAGGAGGCAGAAAAGGCTCCGCCTTTCAGACGCAGGAGCCCAGTATCTGAGCCCCGCCCACTGCTCCAGTGACTCCCAGAGAAGCCGAGCTTCCGTGGAAGAAATAAACCGTTCTCATCTCTTAACAATGACCTGAGGGGTCAATGAGCATCTAGTCTGGTCCTAGCAGATCAGAATTTTATTTTAAGGTTTATTTTGAAACATTACAACACTGAGTAAAGACTAGAGAAAACAGGTGGACAAATTCACAGTGAGATTATTTTCCATTTACTAAGATGAGAGATTTATTATTTATTATATCAGATTTATTCATGTAGATCAGGAACTTTATATGATGCCGTGTTTTGTTGTTCTACAATAGGAGAGAAGTATGCACACAAGCTTCTGTCGTGAACTTCCTCTCTGCTTCAGTGACTCCCAAACACTGGGTCTGGACCCAAATTTGTTTGGGTCCCCAAACAAATTTGTTTGGGTCCCCAAACAAATTTGCAGAATTTTCCCCATCATTTAAGTCAAGATTTCTTTGTGTGTAAATGATATTCGGTTTTTACAGATGTGGCTGTAATTGTGCAAAAATGTGCTCTTGAGGTGATTTATCATGTGATTTAGGCCACGATCGTTTAACCATCTTTAAAAAGTGGGAGACCATACGGGAAACACGTTCTTCTCCTCTGGTCAAGACGTTCTTGAGAAGGTTACTGAGGCTTTTTAAGTCCGGTATCACTCTGTATTTCAGTTGCTTCGCAGATACTTTGCTGGTGTTGAAGTAGCTTCTATAGCTGTGTTATTGCAGCACAGCAGACCAAAACATAAACACAGTTTTCAGACCATGAATTAAACATGTATTCTGTGAATTACACATGCTGCACCATTGATGTCACATCATGGTATAACACCTTTAAAGTCCTCCCTGAATACACGTGTTTTTACTACAGTCGCAGCACAATTAGTTTCATTTAGAAAGACCCGAGTAACAGGTGATGGAAGAAGAGGCCAGGAGTACACTCCTCACCTAACATGAGCACATCCTGGTGCCTCCACGGTCATAATTCAGTGTGTTACTAATACATTTACTAAAAAATGTTAGTTTTAATTTATGAGGGAAAAATTCCACTCAGCGCAGACATGTTTGAGACTTGTGATCAAATCATTTGAGGTCAAATCTGTTTAATTCTTAACATTTGATCATTTTGACGCTGATCATGTTCTCTGTAAAACAGCACAGCTCACATCTTACGTCTGCTGCTCAGATAATCACTGAACTGATGAGGAAAATCCTGCTTTTAAACGTGTCCTCTCTTCTGACCTTCAACGCCAATCTTCTTCTAGTTGTTTTTGTCCTTTTTAGTCCATTAAGTGAGAAGAATTAACAGTGAGGTGAACTCCTACACGGCTAACAATGGCAGCTCCATCTCAGTGCAGGACGGTTCAGTCCGTGAGAACGTCTCTGTCTCACATGCTTTTCTCTCTCTATGTTTTTTTCTTGTTGTTTTCTTTTCTTTACTCTCAGGGACAACAAAGTTGAATTGAATTTAATTGGTTTGGAGTGAATGGGAAACCAAATGAACCTTGAGGGGGGTTCGGAGCGTTCTGCAGGACGCGTCGAGCCTGAACCATTTTTGTTTGTTAAACGCGTCAAGGATGGAGAAGGAGAGGAGCTTTTAGTCGTGGAACAGCAAGGTGAGGGAGACAAAACACTTGTGGATGAGAATGGAAATGGGTCAGGACACATATAGACACTCCAGCTTCTGCTGGGTTCCCTCTTGGTGTTACTATGGCAACATACCCTATCTCCCCCCCCCCTTACGTAGCTACCTGCCTGTCTGCCTGCCGTTAGCGCACAAACTACACACGCTATCAGCCGTGCCACAGGTTTTGCACCTGAACGCACCGACGCCGCTCCTGTTCGGGAAGATTCCGCAACACGTCTTATCCTGTTTCACAGCCCGAGCGTGAAAATATAAAGTTGTTCCTGTGTCTGATGCTGCTGATGCTGCTGCCGGTGTTAGCAATCACTCATTTACCTTTTCTTCTTCTTCTTCTTCTTTCTTTATTTAAACCCCCCTTGTTTTGATCATTTGGATAATAATATTATTTATAATAATAAAAAAAAAAAGGAGCGAGACAAGGAGGAGAAGATAAAAACAGAGTGTATTCTGCTGAGTAAAACGAAGCCTGTGTAGCTTCATTTTTAATCAATACGCCTGAAAACAGCCTGGTCTGGAGTGTATTGACGGTTAAAAGTTGCTAACTGCTCTGTGAACACTGGGAAGTGTGTGTCTCCTATTTTGGGAACACAACTGTTTTCCAAATATGGATGAAATATACCCCGGATGCCGGAGCAGCAACTTCTATGGTAGAATCTCATTAGCATCGTAATAGCTTCCAGGCTCATTTGCATTTTGCCGTGAGTGATTTTTTCTTTTTTTCTTTTTTACCCCCACTCTCTCTCTTTCCGTCTCTCTTTCCTCTCTGCTGCTGCTGGATGGAATAATAATAATAATAGTATTAAAAGAAGTAAAACTTTGAAGCGGCATATTTTTATTTCATTATTGAAGTTAAACAAAATTGTAATTGAAAAGCACTTTTCAATTATGCCAATTTCCTCACACTGGTGATAAATGAGTCTCACAGTCGTGTTGAGCAATTATGAAGAAGACACACACACACACACACACACGCACACATAATATTTGCACACAGGCACGACAAATGAATGTAAACAGATTAATACAGAAAGTGGAGGCATTTAGTTCTACTTCAGAAATAGCCTGTGTGCAAAGACAAGAGAGTTTGGATTTAATATTTGCACTCGTTTGCTGAAAACGACGGTGAAACACACGCGCGTGGCCACGCACCAACAACTCAAAACAAAAATGGCAGAGCAAACCTGCGTCGCTGGTGGAAATCACATTGTCACAAGTTGAGAAAAACGGCCAATGACATTATTTAAAGTGATTAAAGCGGCTTTTGTGGAACATGGACGTGCTTTTAACGAGGTGGTAACACGTTCACGTCTGTGACACGGCCGCGCTGCAGCTTGTTAGACGTCCACACTTTCTGCTCAAGCAGCGAGCAAGGGGTTAATATTTTCAACCAGTTCTGCCTCTGACACACACACACACACACACACACACACACAAGCACACACACACGCACACACACACACACATACACACACAGAAGCACACACACACACACACACACACACACACACACACACACACACACACACACACACACACACACACACACACACACACATGCACACAGAAGCACACACATGCACACACAAGTACACACACACACATGCACACAGGCACACACACACACACACACATGCACACACACACTGCACACACACATGCACACAGAAGCACACACACACATGCACACAGAAGCACACACAGACACACACACACACACACACATGCACACAGAAGCACACACACACATGCACACACAAGTACACACACATGCACACACACACACACACACATGAAGCGCACACAGAAACACACACACACACCTATAAGCACACACACACACACAGAAGCGCACACACAGAAGCGCACACACATACACAGAAGCGAGCGCACGCACACACACCTCTTGCACGCTCATATACCCACAACCCATCACCCCTGATCACACTCAGACTTGTGCACACACACACACACACTTGTATACATGCACGCCACACACACACACACACACACACAAAACCATAATTCCCAACACCCTCCTCCCTCTCTCTCCCTCACCCCACCACCTCCTCCTTCCTCCCTGGGCTCACCCCTTCCCCTCCTCCTCCTCCTCCCTCCATTCTCCATCTCTGCTCCCCTCCCTCCTCCTCCTCCTCCTCCTCCTCCTCTCCCCCAGGTCAGTTAATAAGCGAGCCTGAGCCTGTGCCTCAGCTTGGCTGTCTGGAGGACATGCAGAGCAGCGTCTCCTGGGAATTGGCTCATGCAGAATGCTGCTGCCCGCCGAGAGAATGGAATTTTACCCTCGCTGAGGCTCCCAGCCGCACGGCGCAGCGGAAACCTGACATACACACACACACACACACACACACACACACGTGCTGCAACACACACAAACACATGCAGTTACAAACAGAGCGCTCCCAGGAGTGTGTTTCCTGCCTCGTCTGCCTCCTTTAAGGAAAGTGACCACTACCACCGCACTTGTTTCCTCCTGAATCATCAAGACTCCGTCATTAACGTGACGGTGACACAGCCTCTGGGGACGCCAGGTGATGACGCCACATTTCACGCCAGTCAGTGTAAACATAGGAACGCGGGGACGTCATGTGCTCGCTAATGAGTTGCCCACTAGTTTGAGGGAACAGTGGCTTTTTGCACACTTGTGTTTTAACTTCAAGCACTGAGAGAATCTTCCTCCTCCTCCTCCTCCTCCTCTTTCTTCCATTCCTCCTCAAACCCACAGCTCCATCTATCGGCGTGCCCGTTACATGCTGCAGGAGAACCGCAGCTCAGGACTCATGCGGGTGCTGTTTCATGTTACACATGCATTCATGAGCGTGTGTGTACACATGTTTTTGCTGAGTGTGTGTAAACATGTTTGCAGCAACAACAGAAAAACACACACAACAAAATAAGAGATGAATGTTTTCTCCTGGTGACCTTTCACCCCTTCATTTGGTTTTGTGTATTAAAGGTTTTTTTTTGTGTGCCATTCAAAAAAAAAAACAAAACAAAAAAAACCCGTCTGTGACCAATTTGGTTTTGGAGAGTTTGTGATGAGTCATAGATGCTGAGTGTTACTCACGCCTCCATCAGGGCGGTGTGCTCTGATTGGCAAGAGGAGAAAACTCAACAAACTCTGACAACAACACTCTTCTGATTTAACTGCACCTTTACAAGTTTTATCTAAAATGACTGGCAGAGTTTCTCCTCCTCATACACCACGGTTCTCAACGCGTGGTACGTGTCCCACCGGTGGTACGCGAGCTCAAGAAATACTGTTCTCATGCATTTACCAGTGTACGTGATCGGTGTGGAGCTGAGGGAATAAGTAGTGATTCAAATATTAAATCGCAATTAATCGCACATTTTTATCTATTGTAAATGTACCATTATTTTTTCTCATTTTAATGCTCTTATCATAAATGTTTTTTTTACTGAGACAATATCTCTGTCACCCTGCGTATTTTGAGTATTTTGAGTGCACAGCGTTCACCATCCGTTAGCTTACTACTCTCTGGCCGGCTCGCGTGCCTGTTGTTTAGTTTCCGGTCGAGCTCGATCCGGTGTGATGTTGTAGTTTTTCGAACGTTACTAGTTGTTGTAACACCATGTGAAAAAAACGACAAAGTTTGCTCGTACAAAAAGAACGTTCATCTCGCCATAAAAAACATTGACGCCGTTAAAATGGGTTTGCGTTAACGCCGTTAATAAAGCGTTAAACTGACAGCACCAGAAATAAGACAACAACAATAATAATAATAATTAGAGTCCTCTTATCGCTCACTCCATCTTCATCTAATGCAGATTAAAGTATATGTGAGGAAGAGGAGGATGATGACGAGAGAGCAAATCATCACAATCTGACTTTTCTCTCCTGTATTTTAACGTAATGTTGTTACTTTGCGAGCTCAATATTTCAACACGATGATGATGATGATGATGATGACGACGCCTTTGTTATAGAGAGTCTGAGTTTTGTGTCCTGTGTCTGTCCTCGATGCAGGAACAGACAGAACACGTCTGTCATGTGAGGCTGCAGCTGCAGACAGAGACTCTGTGTTTGTCATTAAACTGCTGGAAATCTTCTTTAAATGGTTGTGACGTCATTTTTTAAATCATTCACATCTGTACTTTACTTTCTTATTTCTTTATCTACAGCCACTTGTTCTTTTACTCCACTGCATTTCCACTAACTGGTATTATGGTCTGTATTTATGCAGAACTTTTCCAGTCTTGATGAGCAGCTTTACACTACAGCCAGGAATTGAACCCACAGCCTTCCAGTTGAAAGACAACTTGCCCTACCACTGATCCACCATGGCTCAATCCTAACTCCTCACTTTTTTAAGTACATTTTATATCAGAAAATGACTTTTATACTTAAGTACAGTAATGTCATTAACTTTAAGACTTTTACTGAAGTAATATTATTAAAAAAACTGACTTCAACTTCTACCAAAGTCATTTTCTGGTAAAGATACTTTTACTTTTACTCAAGTTAAACTCAAACATGTTTATTTTTAAATATGTTTTATGCTGTTCAAATTTCAAGTTTATCATCATGTATTGTGATTTTTTAAATAAAACTTTGTGTTTTCTTCAGTTTAAATTGTCAATGCACTATTTGAACATGCAGAAACTTGTAAATAACTGCCAGATATTGAAGATTATTCTGGAAAAACGGGCAAAAACTCTTAGTTACGGGGCATTTTCTTGCCCTTTCATGGTTAAAATAACCAGACGGACACTTTGAGGCTGAGGTGTTAAAGGGTTAAATGTGTGGGTTGTCGTTGGTTGGGTTCGGGGGCGACAAAGTCTACGGCTGCAAATAATAAAATTAATACAATCAGGAGAAAAGTAGAGAATAAAGTTTTGAGTTCACTGAGCTGTTGCTGTAAGAAAATAAAATAAAATAAAAATGCTGAAGCAACGTCAACACAGAGCTTCACACTAAACACAGAAAAAGTGACAAAACTGCTACTTTTCACTCTTTCTCTTCATCAAAACTTGTTAATATCACGACGTATTGATTGTATTCTCAAAACGCTACAAAGCTTATGTCAGATTATTATTATTATGGGATTGTCATGCTCAATTTAAGTGATTGAAATGTTTTTTTTTCTCTTCTTGTCAGGATTTAGTGAGTGAAGCAAATGCAAAAGGATTTAATCCCATTTTCCACAGTGGCGTGTGCACCACGTCTGAAGCAAGAGAGACGGAGAGATTCCACCACCTCCATGTGTAGATTACCGTCACTGTTCCAGTGGGATTAGCAGATTGTAAACTGGTGTCGCTGCAGGATCGGCTTTGTTCACAGACAAGACCCCGTCCTGTTTTCCCGGGGTTACACAAGAAAAACGAGAGAGAGGGAGAGAGAGAGAGTGAGAGAGGGAGAGAGGGGGAGAGAGAGAGAGAGAGAGGGAGCTTGTGAGGCGTCTTTGAATAACAAGCAATTATAATCTGTGTTCAGTGCAGTTTAGACCCTAATGATACACATGGCAATTCTGTTATTTTCCCCCTGCTCCTTCTTGCCTCAACAAGAAAATATAATCCAGCTGAATTACATCCATGGAGGTGGTGATATGAGGTGTAATGCGAAGACTCACACCCTAATTGTAAATGAGATTTTTTTTTTTTCTTCAACTAAATGTCATTCTCCATCCACAAATAGACCATGACAGTGGTGGAGAAACGGTGGAAATGGTGGAGTAAAAAAAGAAGGTAGAGACAGTAATAAGCGCACACACACGCGCACGCGCACACACACACACACACACACACACCTTCAATGAGGGCCACTCTATGAAAAGCCAAAGACGGCATTTTACTCCATGGAAACAGACATTTTACGTCTGAAATATTCACTGCACTTTTTCAACTGTAAACATTTCCCATCTGCAACATTTGTCAGGTATAGCATACAGAGGTTATCATTATAATTATTTTTCTTCCCTCTCTCTCTCGTGAGGCACCTTCTGTAGATTTTTTTTTCTTTTTTTTTTGAAAGCCCAGCCTGTCTCAGCTCTGGCTGTTTGTAGTGCAGCAAGCCGAGGCAGCAGCGTTCTCTTTGGGGTTTAGCCTTTCAAAAGTCCTCGTCAGATTTCTAGCACAGACGTTACTTCTGCTGCTTTCCGCCCCCACATCTCTGCTCCCCCACCGCCGCCGCCACCTCGCAACCACATCTCCCCATCCTTCTAACCACCATCACCTCCTCCTCCTCCCCTCTCCTCCCTCTGCTGCAGATGTTTTTGGATGTGTTTCCTTAGAAAAGGAAGCGGCCGCACTCTGCCAAGTGCCGATTAAATGCCCCTCGGTCTTCTGCGGTGCCGGCCAATGGCTGTCGAGTGAGACGTCAGCAGGAGCGAGCGGTGGCCAAACATTCCGCAGACTGAGTGAGGTCACGCAGGGGTCAGCGCCGATGGCTGCCAATGCGCTCTAACAAGATCCTAATTACACGACATGCGAGCGCACGTCGGGAGAATGTTCAAGTCGTCAGCTGATACTGCGTGATACTAACGTAAACGCTTCACTAAACACGCTGTAAAAAAGAAAAGCCGTCACTGTCATGTGACAAGGACGACGTAGATGAGCGTTACAAATGTCAGAGTCAGGTGAAGCAGAGGGGCGACTATCCGTGTGCTCACACACCACGAAAGCTGGTGGTGTTCAGTTGTTGTCTTGTGGTTTCCTGTTTTATTTTGAAATCTCTCCTCTCATTTCAGATAACTTGCTACTTCTCCTCATGTTTCCTGCCAGTCTGATTGTCTGCCCCGCCCTGATTTTTTCCACCTGTTCCCCTCTACCGTGTGCATATTATGGTCTGCCAACCGTGTCAATCACACGTCCAGCATTAGAGTGAAATGACCGATGATGTGTCAAACTCAAGGCCAGCAGGCTGAATACGATTGGTCAAAGAAATTATATTTAACGTCACCTGGAGTCAAATTTACGTTAGCTAGCCTGTAAAAGAAAGGACCAAACAAAAGTTTGTGACTTTTTATGTTAAATTTGATCACCCATTTGTGAGTTCATTTAATCTATAAGCTCAGTTTAAACTTGAGGGCAAAGGCTCAAATTTCAATTTGTGTTGAAAACGTACAGCCTAAAAGTGCATCAGACCACCTGAGATAAATACCATGTGGTCCAGGAGAGGGTGCTATGAGAAAATGAATGTTGTTGTTTTCAATCACGAGTGTGGAAATATTCACGGTTCTACAGACAGAACCTAAACAACTGTGCGTGTTAGCTTAGCTGTTAGCTAAACGCCCCTAGAGGAGGAATCACAGTGAACTTGTACTAGTAAAGTAAGGGAGCAGTGAACTTTAAGTTAAGGGAATAGTGAACTTTAAGTTAAGGGAACGATCCCTGGTTCTCTTGAACATGAGCGTGGTAGTGAGACCTGTAGAATCATCCTGAAGGGGGTCGGGCTCAGTCTCCGGTCAGCGACAATATCCTTGTACCGTGCTAAAGAATATTGACCAGTTTGGCCGTAGACTTAAGTTAAGTTAAGCTAAGTTGTTTAAAAAGACTGAGCTGGGCTGAGCGTTGATATTGTATCGACAACAGATAAGTGAAAGCATAGTATTTGAGCCAGGGCTTGAACCTTCATGAGATTGAGGCGAACAGGAAGAGCAGCGGTGTGTGTTTTTGTGCCGCTCTGCTGAGTTCGGACACACAGGTCCGGCCACTGTTTGCAGGTTTTTGCACCACATGTGACAAATATTTACTGATAGGATTTCAGGTTGACTTCAGCTGGACTGTGCAGCTCATTAGCCTCACACTGTCCACACAATGACCTCGTTTCAACTCAGGTGAAAAACTTTTCCTCTAACAAATAAACTGCAAGAATTGTCACTGTGCTCATGATAATCTGATGAAGCACACGGTCCACTTCTCTTTAATATTTATTGCTCAGCCGTCAATTATTCCGTGTTGATTATGCACAGTGTAGCTCGGAGGACGTAGCGACGCGTTTGAAAGTCCTGAATTAACTCAGACACCTGAGCAACGCCAATGTCGACTCAGCACTTTTCATGCATTCATTTGGTGCAGATCATGCTTCGCATCCAGTCACCGTCTCATGACTGCATAAGAGGTAATGATTACTTGATAACTTTCATGTATTCATTTCGGCAGTTTCAGCAGATTCAAGTCAGAATCTATGGAAGTGGATTTGTGTCGATATTTTAAAACAACACTTTATGAATTAAGCACAAACTAAAATGAACCAGAAAATAAAAAAAATACACAAATTGCAAATAAAATATCGATTTAATCATTCAAAAATATTGTATAAAATATAGTTTGAACAAAAACCTTTTGTTTGTTCGCTCCAACTCTTGTGTTTTTGTGCTCTGTGATTTGTTCTTTGCGTTTTTTGTTTGTGATTCTGACCACGGGCGTAAAAGCAAGAGAGGGAACGTAAAAGAAAAAGTGAGGGAGCGTAACAGCAAGCAAGGGAGCGTAAAAGCAAGAGAAGGAGTGTAAAAGCAAGAGAGGGAACATAAAAGAAAAAGTGAGGGAGCGTAACAGCAAGCAAGGGAGTGTAAAAGCAAGTGAGAGCGTAAAAGCACGTGAGGGAGTGTAAAAGCAAGTGAGGGAGTGTAAAAGCAAGATAGGGAGTGTAAAAAGCAAGAGAGGGAGTGTAAAAGAACAAGTGAGGGAGTGTAAAAGCAAGAGAGGGAGTGTAAAAGCAAGTGAGGGAGTGTAAAAGAACAAGAGAGGGAGCATAAAAGAACAAGTGAGGGAGCGTAAAAGCAAGAGAGGGAGTGTAAAAGCAAGTGAGGGAGTGTAAAAGAACAAGAGAGGGAGTGTAAAAGAACAAGTGAAGAGCGTAAAAACAAGAGAGTTAAAGCAAACAAAATTCCGATCCTTGCAAACCAACAGTGTATTTCCAAACAAATAAAATACAATATTTTTAACCGTTAAATCACAATCACACAAATCTAATTCCAAATTCCAAAAGAAAAAGTTTTGTGATGTGAAAATCAGGCTCACGTGTTCTTCTGCTGTGTTTTAACAAACTACATTTGTCCAAAATCCTTTCTCTTCTCTCGGTTCACCTCGCCGTGAAAAGCATCAGCACAGCATTCTGAACAGAATCAATCAAAAAAAAAAAAGAGCGTCTGTGTTTCTGTGTTGCCTTAATTTTACAAACCAGGTTGTTTGGAGAGAAGAAGAGCGCGCACGCAGGTACAGAGCCAAGCATAACGAGTGTTAACAATGTGGAGGAGGTGAACAATTAGAGTCTATCATCTATCAGCGCTAATAACAACCTGCTTTATTCCCAATATTTCCTTCAGCTGTGAACCGCTCGCCCTCATAATTAGCGACGTGCTGTCGCGTATTTCACACGCGAAACAACGGATTTATCAATTAACAAATGCAGGCATATCAAACTTCACCAAAGTGTAACATCTGTAATGTCAGCATCTACAAAACGATGGCTAATCACCACGTTATGGATCAATAAGTGTAGAGAGCTAATCAATAATCGCGTGTCCGATATGAACAGATGTGTGCGGCCACGTCTTTAACCAACAACCAGTGAGGAGGACACGGCTGAGGGGAGACCAAACTTGATGTTCAGGAGAGAAAGAAAGAAAAATAGCTGGCTGTGCCGCTACCATCCCCCATCTCGTAGGCATGGCAGCAGCCTCGCACACATGCGCCTGCACACACACACACACACGGACACACAAATACACACGCACACAAAGCACACACACATCTCTCTTTGCTACCTGATGTGAGGCAGAGAGAATATTCCAGATACCAAACACAATGAATGTTCCTCTGCTCCTCGCACAAAACAGAGCACCACACTGTGACGACGGCGGCGGCGGCGGCGGCGCACAATTTCAAATAAATCAACACACAGTATTTAAAGTCTCTCAATTATCTATTTTACTGCAGGAAACAGAAAGACGTAGAAGAAGAAGAAGGATAGAGTGAATGTGAGGGAGAGAAAAAATGTATGGTATAGTTTGTTTGTGTGTGTGTGTGTGTGAATAAGTAAAAGAAGCAGAGTGGAGCAGCGCTGGAGGTCAGAGAGCAGCTGTGCTGATGTGAGCCGGCCCTGACGCTCGCGCTGCACCTTCACAGCAGCCACAGTGGATTCTTTCACCTGCTCGGAGTTGTTTCCTGGACATTTTCTTATCAAAGAGGTTCTGAACATTTTGTGTTCATTCCTATGCAGCGGGGGTGTCTGGTGAACATTAATATGCCATCATGATGTCACGCTAAAGATATTAATGATGGTGTATGTCACAGAAGTTCAAAGTAAAAACATACGTGTGATGGAGAATATTGAGTGTAACATACTGGAATAATCTTATTATAATGATTTTACACGTGTCGCTAACAAGCATGTATCATATTCTGTGTCCCGCGAGCCGCAAGTTTGACACAGATTACAGGCACTGGATTATCATTGCTAACAGAAATGCATGAACAGACATGAATTAGCGCGTAAGCTGAGACATAACATAAATGAACATTCTCATTTTCCTTGTTATTGTGGCGTCGACGACAGAAACTGATCCCAAAAATGACCGATTTGTTGCTGCTAGTAACGGCACAACTTATAAAACAACCGTATATGCTTTTTTCTTTTTTAATGCTAATGCAGTGCGACTCACAAAAGACTATTGTTGGATTACAATTAGTTCATTAATGTGCGAGACATTTGCAGACCCAAAATACTGCGAGCGCCGCTTCACTACGGGGGCTGCCAAAGTAAAGCCGTTCCACACACGAGTGTAATTACTAGTCGTGGTTCTACCTGTTCACAGTTATAATTATCATTACTCGTGGTGTTTTAGTGCAAAGAGCTGGGAATATCTGGCTTTTCAGAGTGACTGATTTAACAAATGTGATCTTAAGTGAGTTGCTTATCTTCACACAAAAAATGTTTAAATTTCATACAGAGCTTTTATTCAGAAAATGTATGAACATAAATATATTCTGTTGCTAGAATTGTGAGCAGAGCAGTTAGGTTTGGTGAGTAACTGTCCTTAAAATAACTACTATCATGTTAGGCTTAAAAGAAGAAGCAGCAGTAATTCTTAAAATGATAAATATTAACCGTACACGTGTGATCAGTGTGTCACACGCTTTTGTTTTTAACAATAAGCTGCTATTAAAGACCAATGAAGATACTATGTTTTGGTCCAAATATGAAATTGCTTACAAAACTTTTTGTAATGTAGTTATGAGCAGATCAAATGTGTCAACTGTACATAGAAAAACACTTAGAAAATAGATTTATATAGTTTAAATCAAATAGTGTCCATGAAGAGTTTCAGTCTGCCCCGCCCTGCTCTGCTGCTGTATACACACACATGCTCCCTCAATCAGGGCTGATAGTTAATATTATTACATTGTTTCTGTTCATGGAGACATGGAAACTGTAAATTAGTAACAGTATATACTTATACTATATATATATATATATATATCATAGAATTTGGTGAACGTGGTTTACTCCAGGATCTGTCACATTTAGTTTGAACGAGCTGTAGCTCTATTTTTCTTTTCCAGAGGACATCGTCTTACATTCATTTCCTGGAGACTTACCCTAACCCAGGGGTGTCAAACATACGGCCCGGGGGCCAGAACCGGCCCGCCGCAGGGTCCAATCCGGCCCACAGGATGAATTTGTTAAAATTTCACACTACGGTTACAATCTAAACGTAATGTCAAATACAATATTTTTTCTCATCCAGATACCTGTGACTAAATGCTGTGCCTTTTCAGATCCTGTGTGCTGTGTATATAGTATATTTGGGCACAATATTGTTGACATTGCACTTCAAGAAATTTCATGTGTAAAAATGTCCTTCATTAAATGTAAAACAAAGGAGAAAAAAAGCAAGGAGTTCTTGTTGTTCATAGGTTATTATGCTATTATTTTACTATTTTTACTGGTCCGGCCCTCTTGAGATCAAATTGTGCTGTATGTGGCCCCTGAACAAAAATGAGTTTGACACCCCTGCCCTAACCTTAATCCTAATTATTACTGTCCCAATCCTAATCCTGACCCTAGTCTTAACCTAACCCTGACCTCAGCCTAACTATAAAACATGTATTCACCTTAAAATGTAGTCATTTACTTTATGGGGACATGATTTTTTGTGACTGTGTGGACAGATGTAGGTCCCCACAACATAAGGAATACCAGATTCACACACTTACACCCACACCCACACAGGTTTGCACAGCTATTCTTCTGAGGACACTGCATTGACTTCCATTTATGTGGACAGCCTAAAACAAAGCATCATCCCTAACCTTAATCTAACCACAATTTTAATCTCATCTCTAAACTTAACCAGTTCCTGAGACATGAGATTAGGACCAGGTTTTGGTCTCCATGAGGACTACTGGTCCTGATAACACAGACACACACGGGGGTTCAGTGCTTAATGTATCCCCCGTGTTTACCTCACCAGGTTCAGTCTGTGTCCCTGTGTTTTCTTCAATTATCCACATTTTTCTTCTCCCGTTTTCTTTTTTTCCAGGCTTTTGTGTAACCACCATCATCCCAAAGACGATCAATAGTGCTTCAGAATTACAGTGGACTGTACTGGATGTTATCTCCAGGCCTGCTTATTATTGGACTCTGCATAGCGCTGATTCAGTTTGCTGGTGTTTTTTTTTACCAGCAACCAGGTGTAACTCGGGAATAGATAAGTGTTTGAACAGGAGCCCAAAAGCTTCTGGCAACTTCAGTCCAAATCAATGCTCAGACCAGGGCATCAGATCAATTGTTCCCCTCCAAAAAAAAAAAAAGAAAAGGACCGATACTTCCTGATTTCTCAACGTTTCCTGACTCGCTTCACTTCATGTCGTTTTTTAAAAATAAGACAAAACAAAGAATCTGGCAGCAGGAAAATGTGGCAAACTTGGGAGTTTTTGAAGCTCTGTGGGAGGTGAGAGTGAGGGAGGTGAGGAAGGGGCGGGTTTCAAATAATGAGCTTTATACACGCAGGTACAGTTGTGTTAAAATGATAGGAAACAGAGCAGAGACGCATGCAAATGTGCCCCAACAGTGAATCTATTATTCTGAATATGTTCAGAAACAAAAGGACAGAGAGAGAGAGAGAGAGAAAGTGAACTGCTTCCCTCACTCACTGCCTTAAAAAAGCAGGAGAAGGAGAGAAGAGAGGACGAGAGAGAGAGAGAGAGAGGAGGAGAAGGAGGGGAATGAAAAAAAGATGCACAGAGAGAGAGCGAAGGAGAGAGCGAGCGAGAGAGAGAGAGAGAGGGGAAAAAATCCTGGGCCCTGTTTCTTCTTCTTCTTCTATTTTTTTCTCTTTTTTTTTTTAAAGCAATGGCATCCTGTGTTCTTGGATGTGTCGTTGCCATGGCAACTGTAACTTGGTGACCTCGTTATTTCTGCCTAATCCCGGCGCTGAAATTATGGTTGCTCCACCCTTTTGCCTGGCTGCCCTGATAACATAATCATTGCAAATGAGGCAGGGGAACGGAGAGGAAGAGGAGTAGGAAGAAGAGGAAGAAAAACATTCGGCACATTTTTCTTTTTATACGTATGTATACATCACCACCACACGCTGCTGTATACTGTCCACATATATATATATATATATATATATATATACATTTTCCACGTGTACACCGACTGCTGCCCTCAGAGTTTAATGATGGGCCAGAGTAATTAGAACACACACTTAGCAATAATCGGCGGCGAGCGCTTGATTAACCGTATCGATTCCAGATCATTCATGAGTTTATTACAGTGAACATCGTTGCCAAGTCGACAGAAACAAAAACACGGCTCTCCTCCACTCCACAAAGTTTGTCCTGTATTTATAAAATGAAGACAAAAAGTAAAATCTACTGCAACATACAAGCAAACAAACACGTGAATTACTGATTTTCACTGTTTGATTGGATTTACTTTGCTTTGAAAAATTGATGGATTCTTCTTATATATGTGTGTGTGTGTGTGTGTGTGTAGATAAACATGCAAACTAATAAGAACTCCTCAGTCATGCCTATTCAATAATTCACAAAATTTACATATTATTATTGGCATCTCTCATTACCGCAGACCCAGACACACTTATGTATTCCACAATTTTTTATTAGTTGAGTTTTCTGTGGCATAAATTAACATGAATAATGAAGGACGAGAGCTCCTTTAAAGTCACAGAGTCAAAGACGTCGTCCTCATTTGTGTCTTTGTGCAGTCAAACAGGACACAGACTGTTTACCCGGGAGCTAACCCTGTAAAGTCTGACATCCATAGTTATTGATTATGTTCTACTTATATTCTGATTTTAAAGAAGGCAGTGCCATGTCAACATCATGTAATCTGAATAAGTTCATACTCTGTCCTGATCTGAGTCACAGAAATGAATTTAATGTATTATTATTAAACAGTTTTATATTAATTGAGAGGCATATTCAATTAATAACTCATTTTATTGTTTAAGTCATAATCTAGTGAGTTGGATTATTGTTGCCCATGCAAAAGTAGTACATGGTTTGCAGTGGTTTGGATAAAAACAAAAAAAAAAGATAAAGATGTTTTCTTGTTTTCATGGTGATAATCCACCATAGCTAATCCCATAAGAGGAATATAAATCAAGTTAATTCTTTCTTTTCAAATTCCTCCAGCTCTGATTAAAATCTCAACTCAATGGCAACCAATGTTGCCCCGGAGACAACAGATGACAATCAGCTCAAAGCTAACTCTGCTGCAGTAATTGGTACTTAAATAAAGTCAAATACCTGCTTTAAGATCCAAAATTTCCACTTAATTATTGTATTCACCTTGGTTTTGAATAGATGTAAAGAAAAGTGTGTACATGAGGCTCTCAAAGAGGGCTGCAACTATAACAATTGGTCTCATAATCGTCACGTAAAAAGAAAACTATTTTAAAAAATGTTAAAATGATAAGTGTATCATCAACCAAATCAAATAATTAGGATCTAAAATGTCTTGTTTTGTCCATAAACCAAAAATGATTAAGTTTTAATGATTTCAAAAAATAATTGACATTTAACCAGTTGAAAAATCTGGAAAAATCTGTCAAAAAATGAATTAATTATCAAAATAGTTGCCGATTAATTGAGTAAACTATTGATCATTTTTTCAGGACACACGTGGACTTTTAAAATCCTGTTTCAGTCAGAACGGTGAGTAAAGCTGTGGAATCTTCAAACCCTTAAGAGTTCCTAATAAAAAACTTACTCATTTGATCTTAGCGGCAGAAAATGTCACCTTCCCAAAAATTGCTGAAAAAATGTTGTATATTAATATTTTTTTTCCCACTTTAAATCAGTCAGTCTTTTAAAGCTACTTCAGCTTGAAATATACATAGCAAATATTAAATATATTTTTTTTAATTTTAACCCTTTAAATGCCAGAATGTTTACACAACAAATGGCTTAACAATAAAAAATGGCAGGAACTCTTAAGACAATAACAACAATCAGCAGCGACTGCAGCCTCTAACATCTCTGACCACGCCGCGTTCACTACGTGAAATAAGACTTTTTTTTCCACCTGATCCTGACTTGGTGGTCCTCACTTCTGCAACAAAGGCAGTTAAAGAAGAAACATGTGGTGAGGCCACCGGCGACCGCCGTGTCAGCTCAACCTGAGCCTGCGAAACACAGCACCTCATCCAGATAATAAAAGTGGAACTCTTAACAGATGGTTTTTTTTGAACGAGCTCTGCCGTCACCCAGAAAAAAGTTATTTATTAACCGTATTTCCAATTTTATATTTCGGTCAGCGCTCAGTCTGTGGCAGCGTCTGGTTTTCTTTTCTGCCTGATGAGTCAAATGAGTCAAAGTCAGAGGAGAATTATTGGAGATCAAAAAGGTTCTACGGCTACTTTTGTTTATTCTTCATTATCTTGTCAAAAAAAGTCACTCATTCGTCTCTTTCAGTAAATAAATACTGTGTATGTACTGTAATACTCGACAACATCATTATGTAAAAGGTTGTACCTGAGTGGTTGAACTGCAATTATATTGAATGAAGGGAGAGAAACCAACAGCACAAAAGGTTCATTCCTCCAGTAAAATACTACGATTAATTATTTCTTGCAAAATGACAAACATTCTGCTTATTTCACAGAGCATTTAGGCTGCTTTTTTTTAACCATTACTAGGTATATATGTGCAATATAGAGAGTCTTCTAGACTTTTTTTCAGCACAACCAACAGGCAATTTTTCATTTTCACCAACTACGTAAACACACCTGAGCGAAAAAGTCAGATTGAAGTCAAACTCTGATCCAATTTAACTGTTTAAAGTTTGCTTGAACAAAAACAAAAGAAACATAGATTTCGGAACTTTAAGTAAAAAAAAAAGATTAATTGAGCATGAACACTAAGGGTTAAATACAAAATTCATGTATCTTTACTTTAATACTTTAATTATTTCTTGCAATATTTCTTTACTCCAATAAATTTTACCTAAGTATCTCCATTAGCACCAAATAAAAATCATAAGAGGAGTCGGTAAATGTTCTGTATTTATATTTTTCACTTTCACTGTTTGGCCATTGACACATTCACCCACATTCACTCACACATTCATACAGCACATCAACGTGCAGCACAAACATCTTTCATACCCATTCACACACTGCCATGAGGAACAGTGTCTTGCCCAAGGACACATTGGCACACAGACTAGCAGAGATGGAAATCTAACTCGCAGTGCAGTGAATGTCATTTACTTTAATTTACTGTAACTATTGTCAGTCATTTTCTGGTGAGACACTTTCACTCAGACCCTAACCCTCACTAACCCTCACTAACCCTCCGCCTCTTACGTCTCAGATGTTTCCCTTCTCTGACACACCTGATCCAAATGTCCAGTTCATAGTTGAGCTCTGGAAAAGCCTGATAACGAGCCGCTCGTTTGAATCAGCTGTGTCTGAGGCACAGAAACACAAACCCAGCACATCACGATGCAGACGTTAGACTCTTACACTCCCGTCAGACCTGATATTAACCTTCTTTAATCTTCTCAGTAATCTGTGGAGAGCGCTGAATACAACTGGCCTGAATCTGCGGCGTGGACGTGATCCTGCCGTGTTTAACGTAGTGTGACTGAACAGAAAGAGAAGACAGACACTCCAGTAACGAAAAGAGATGACGTGATGATCAGTGTTGATGTTGTACATGCTGTACAGTCATCGGTCTGTATTTACAGTATATATAGCACCAGGGCCGGCCCAAGCCTTTATGGGCACAATTATTGATACAAATGTAACACAATAAAACGCATTACTTATATTATTATAACTGTTATACTGTAATTATACTGTAATTTCACTATATATGAGTACAATATCTCATATTCAATCCTGTTTATGTATATAATGTACATTCTACTCTTTTGTTTACCTTTACCTTGTAGATACTTTTCTATTTATCATCCATGACCGTTATCATTACTGTCTTTGCTGCTGGGACAATGTCCATTTCCCCAGTGTGGGACTAATAAAGGACAATCTTAATTGTTTTTCTTAACATTAGTAAAATCACAATAATGACCTAGGTTTAATTTGCCCTTTTAGTGTAAATTGAGTATGTTGATACTGAAACTTGAATTAAACTAGTAAACCAGTTTAACAGATGTGCACATTTCCACGACAAAATAAAAACAAATAACTTTCGATAAACACAATTAGGATATATTTAAATTCATCTAACGATATGTAGATTTCTTCAGTAGAACACTCGTACACTGAAAGCTGCTTTTCACTACAGTTCTGCCGTTCACTCACATGTTCACAGACAGAGACGGGAATGGAACCCTCGCTCTTGCAGTTACAAGATGACTCACTGAAACCAGAGGTGTCAAACTGAAATGAACTGGGGGCCAAATGAGCGTCTATTCTGGGCAAGAGGGGCTCCGGGAAAACAACTGCTGGGTATCGAGTAGTGTCAATAATGATCTTAAAAGTACAGAACAATATTCCATCATGATGTCAAAATAAAGATTTCAAATTAAAAGTTTGAAATCGTTTGTACGGATATGGAACGATGCACACAATAAAAACATGTATATCTATATAGTTATAGTATATAGTTGTGTGTATATATATATATATACACATAGAGTTATTTACAGTATTTAACTGGCAGTGTCATAAAGCTACAGACGCGATATCTTCAGTCATCAGATATTTGTCTAATTCCAGATTTATAACAAAAGCGTCTTTGTTTTTTTACATGAAAATACTGATAAAAACAAAACTACATGCAGAAGGACTTGAGATGTTTCTGATTGACCCCCCCGCCACACATCCATCCACCCACATACAACCCATCTTTCATTGAACTTCGACCCGGGATGTAAATGAGAAGCAGATGTGTAGGAGGCTGCTGCTCAGACTGAGGAAGCAGAAACTTGGATGTTTTGGACCCCGTTTATCTGCACGAGGCTCCGTCCTGGGACGTCCACAGAGAGACAGAGTGACAGAGACGTGCAGATGTGGACAGATGTGTGTGGACAGTGTGAGTGTGTGTGTGTGCGTGTGTGTAATCCGCCCCGAGAGAGACGACTGCACGACTCCCAAGAGGCTTATCTTGGTCAGATCCTGTTGCCTGTGTGGAAACTCTCCATTCAGTCACATCATTTTTTTTCCCAGTGTATAGTAAACCCCACACACACACAGGTTTGTGCAGCTATTCTTCTTAGGACACAACATAGTCCACCTTAACGTAACCTTAAGATAACCTTAACATAACCACAACCCAATTCCCCAAACCAGCTCCTCAGAAATGAGTTTATGCCTCATTAGGATCAGGTTGTTGTCTCTAGGCGGACGACGGGTTCTGACAAGGTCAGTGTTTACGCCAGAGAAGGTCCTAAAGAGGTAACAAATACAAGTACACACACACACCGCTGACCTGGATTTGACTGGCTGCCGCCTGCAGTATCCACCCACATCTACTCTGACATCCTGGAGTCTGCGTGTTGTAGCTGCGAGGGGGAAAAAACTCCTCGGTACACTTTTATAAAATGTTATTCAATAGAAATGTGAAAGTCCGGCTCGATAAGCAGAAGAAATAAAGAGAACAGCGTATGAGTGGAGATGGTAATGAGAGAAGTACAGCAGCATTAGTACACTTTATAATATTAGCACTGGTGCTAGTTATTATAGAATTTGTTTTTTGCTTATTTTAACCATAAAGGGGCCAAAAAATGCCATTTCTCCAGAATACCTTTCAATATCATGGATAAATTTACAATTTACTGCACGTTAAAATAGTGTATTAATGATTTAAATTAAGGTTCATTTAGAAAAAAACACCATAGTTGTACACAAACACCAGATTTTGCGCGTTAAGTTTGAAATATGAGTCGTATACAACACATTTAAAGTAACATCCAAAAACAGGCCACAAAATGGAAACTACAACAGCACGAGTGAAATTACCGTAATAACCACATGTTGGCTTTGACATTCTGATGGCACAAACCTTCACGTAACTACGGTAATGCAAAGTGCAAACAAAACAGGTTATTAATCTCACCTCAAAGTCCATGTTTGTGTCTAATCTGGAGCTTTTCATCCACATCACACACTTTACCATAATCTCTAAATAAAGTGATAATTGTTAACATTAATAATATATTAATAAATAACTGACTTGTAGATATCCGACAACTGACTCCCGACTTAAAAATGAGGTAAACATTGAAATAAAACGTGTGTTTCTGCAGGACTGCAGATTCACTTTTCAATACATGGATATTCTTGTATTTTCCTGTTGCTGTGTGTAGTTTATTTCATTTTATTTTATTTATTTCTATTGAACATACAAAGTTCGGGAGCATGCTGGGAGCACAGAGGCCTCCAAAATAATTCAAAAAACAGAAAAAAACTAGTCTGCGACTGCACGGGTGACGTTTCCCTGTGTGTTAACGATGCTTTTCCTTCAGTTTATCCAGGGTGAGTGGGTTTGTGTGTAATGATGGGGGTGACGGTGGGGGTGGGGGTGAGGGTGAGGGGTGGGTTCATCTCAGGGGAGAAAAGCTGCAGACATCAAACAGGTTGTGTTTCCATGTTGTGCGTTACACTGAGTTATCACGTTATAACCGGCACAGTTGAATTCTACCTTTTTCCTTTTACTCACTCCGTTTCGCTCCATTTTTAAAATTTTAAAAAGTAAAATAAAACTAGGAAGTGAACTGTCCGAGTTACTGAGCGTATAACGAACCTGTCGGCCTGTCTAAATAAACTGTACTCAGTCACCTTCCTTATCTCTCGCTGCATCTTAATCTAATCTCTGTGAAGTGAGGAGGAGGAGTCTATTTACGCCGCTGTGTTTTAACATTATGGTGATAACAACGTTACTTTTGCCACTTTTCCATGACACAGTTCCAGCTCTACTCGGTAACAGTCACGTCGCTTTCCATTACTACAGCTCCTCCTCAAGGTGGGCGGGGTCATCATAGTGCCTGCGACGCCCTTTTATAGCGACTCAAAGTCGCAAAGCAGTTGTTTTCAGTGTAACTGAATCATTAGAAACAGTTCTTTAAAGAGATGAGTTCCAGTACTGAGTCACTGAACTGAAATACGACTGAACGGGTTGTGATTCGTCTCACGATCGCCGGCTTACACCAGACTCCTCTGTTAAATATTGAGAATTTAGACATTTCCTTTGCTAAATGTTGGAGATTAACGTAGGATGTTTTAAGTCTGATCTACAGCAGCAATGTTCGGTTTGATTCTCGCGTCGGACGTCGCGCTCATGACTCTTCCAGTGACGACACTCTCTGACCAATCAGTGGTCGGCAAATCTGTCAACGCCACGTTTTAGTATCTGCTCAGCTCGCTTGGAACCTCGTCAGAGCAGGTACCAGGTATCAGGTACGATCGCTAATGGAAAAGCAAGCAAAGAAAAAATGTGACTTTCTGAATCGTCTGAGTCGTGCTAGAACTGCACTCTTTCAGAGCACAATAATTCAATAATTCAATAATTGAGATCTCAGGTGGTGTTTGGTTTAAAAAGTTTGAGATCGAATCAGTGTCTTTGTCACCAGAGAGGGAAAAAAGTGGGAGAAAATTTTCCATTTTTTGGACATTGAGACAAAAACTCAAATTTGTTTTATTTCAAATATATTGTATACTGTTCAAATTTCAAATTTAACACACAAAATCTGGTGTAAAACTTTTTAAATGACTCCACTATTTCAATGTGCAGTAAATTATAAATAACTGCCCGATATTGAAAGTTAATTTGGAAAAAACAAACTCACAAGATAATTTTCTGATGCACATTTTGAGGCTTAGGTGTTAAAGGGTTAAAAATAAAATGCTTAATTCTAATCTACTGCAGGGATTAGAGATTAGAATCATTAGCCGAAAAATCAACAGAAACGACCTGTGTCAAGCCCAAAATTCACCCCCTGGTGGCCAGATCAGGTACCGTGCACGACAGCTCTTTCATTTATACAGCTATTGAGCTCTAACTTCATAATTGTGTAGCAACAGCATGAATTTGTGTGGAACAAATCAATAGTGTGCATAAAACACAAAGACACTTTTGTTGCTTGGAGACGACGCAGGTGAAACCAAACACAATCCGGGTCTCTCTCGCTCTCAACTGTGATTTTTTTACTTGGAAACTTGGATTCTTTCTTGGTTTCGTTCCATATTTCATTTATATTCATATATTTTTTAAACGCGTATTTAACTATTTATAGTAGTTATCTTTTTCATTTGATGCCAGTCTCTTGTTCCGTCTGCATGTTTTCACCTCGTCTCTTCATTCACGTGGCAAATAAAAAAAGGTCCTTGAGACCTTGAACGTGTGCTCATGAACATGGACTTTTTTTTATTTTATTATATTTTTTTCCTTCATAAATTGCTTCTGAAAAGCAGAGGATTTGCTGTAAGAAAACATTTTAAATAAAATAAATAAAACTTCCCTGAAAAACTGAGACCATGTGTCACTGTGTCCTTCTGAGTGCTCAGAGAAGAAGAATCTGCTGCTGCACAGACTTTTATATACACACATATACAGTATGTATATGTATATATATATATAGTATATATATGCTCTTCTGTATGTGTGGGGGGAGGAAAACTCTGTAAAAACCCGTCTGTAGCAGAGTTTTGACAGAAAGTTTGTGCAGAGCGAGCCGCTGCTGTCAGGCTGTCGTTACAGAGGGAGCGACAGGAAAAAACACACATTCCCACATAATGTGTTGTGTGTAATCACAAATCAAAAACCCTGCAAAGGCACTGAAACCTCTGTTTGTGTGTGTGTGTTTTGCAGCTACAGGAACCACTTTTTATATTTATATATATATATATATATATATATATATATATATATATATATATATATATATATATATATATAGATATAGATATATATATATAGATATATATATATATATTCTTTTTTTAATTTCACTCACACACACTCACTCCTTTACCGTGTAAGAGTATGTGGAGCAGGTTCTCATCAGCCCATCATTTATTCATTGACATGGATTTTTCCAGCAGAGGCTCAGCCTCTCCCTCACTGAGCAGATGTTGAGCAACCATCTCGCTCTGCCTTGATCTTATGAGACGACCGGACCTGACGTTGCCTTTTTTGAAATAACAAACAAATAAATAAATAAATAAATAAATAAATAAAACGCTGTGCTGTGAGTAACTGTCACTGCTCCGGGGGCTTTTAATTAAATCCAAAACTTATCAGTCACATTATTATTTTTTTAATGACGCTGCCACTTCCTTCACTTGTGACTTAGTGCCATCTAGAGGCCGAGCTGGAAACAGCTTTAAAAAAAAAAAAACTGCTTGTAACATGGAAAATGTAACATGAGTCTTCATTATGTACAAATACAGCATGTGATGAATGTTTTCATACACTGGACGGTTTTTAAACGGCGTAGCGTTAAACTGAACGAGGCGAACAGGAGTGTGTGTGTGTGTGTGTGTGTGAACTCTTCCACAACATGTGTTTACATTTAAACGTGCGGCTGCTGTGTTTTGAAATTGTGTTACTTCCTGTCGTGGCTTTGACCGAGCGAAGTGAGGCACGTGAAGGGTTTGACACGAGGAGGAGGAGGAGTATTTATCTGCTGAAGGACAGATTATCTAATTACTCTGTTAGTTTTCTTATTCTATATTTATTCTGTATCATTGTCTTACAGTTCAAAGTGTTTTTGTGTGTTTTTAAAAGCATCTTTTGCAATTTGGTTGCATCAAGTAACAATAAAGTAACAATGAAGCTTCTGTTCTAACACAACTGCTCTGAAGTAAAATGAGTCGTTTTGGATTCTAAGCAGTTTTGACTTTTTGGACTTCTTTGTGGGTGAAAATAAGGGAACTGGTCTCCATGGGGGGGAAATTCCTATTATTATTAAATCACATGATTTTCTATGTCATAACAGAGGGAATGCAACAACACAAGTATCAGTGTGTGCAGTCTGACACTGACCATAGATATTGAAACTTGTCTCTTACTGTACGAGGAGAAACGCTCTCAATCACGTCGTCGAGTGGTCAAGACGACGGTGGATCTGCATCTGACCTGGAGACAGAGTAGAGAGAAGAACAAAGTCTGAATTCACCCCAAATCGTCTCCGAGTCGCGTTCAATCCAAGACGGCGGCCTTCGTGTTGGGTTTAGACGTCAGGATGTCCTGTACGTCAAACCCGACACCAGATGACCTGCTAGAAGTTTATTTGCGTCACTTCCAATTTTTCACTTTCACGCGTACATTTTCACCAGGATGGATGTGGACGCAGATAAATCTGTGAGTTTCTGGGGGTGAATGTTCACTTCTACATGTGCACCACAAAAAAGGGATTCATTTAGGGGAATAATAATAATAATAATAATAATAAGAAGAAGAAGACCCTGTGATGATGACATGAACCAGTGTCTACACAGTGAATTTGAGTAGTGATGTAAAACACAACAATTTAAAAGCGGTTTAGTTCCTGTAGGCGTGGCACAAAATGAACAAGAAGTATTGCATATTATCTCTTTACATAGTCATAGTTATCCATTTATTGCCGTATGTATTTTATTTATTGCTGTTTTAGTTGTGGTCCAGCAGGTCAGGTATTAATAAATTATCACGTATTTTAAGTCTTTTTTTACTTTGTTTCACAGGTTTTTATTTCACATGTTGTATTTTTTGAACAGTAACTCCGCCTCCTTCTTAAAACTGCAAAAGTATTTTTTAAAAAGCATTTCCATTCCTTTCTAATGTTACTTTGAGGGTTAAAGGTAAAAACATAAACACACATATCAGACTCTTAATAACATCTTCACGGGACCTCACGGTTCCGTCCCTGAACTGTTTCCCCCGTCTGATCCCGTTTGTTGTTTTAGTTCCTCGCTTTAAAAAAAAAAAAGCTGTGAGAGCAGGCAGCCAGGAAGCCGAGAGGCGGTTCCTGAGTTTTGGGTGACTTACTCTCACGCAACACATGTGGCGGCCGGTCCTTGGGAGGCAGCGGGGTCCTCCCCTGCAGGTCAGGTTACCCAGAGCAGCCGAGGGATAACCACTACCATGTGGCCTCACCTTCCATGTTCTCTGCCGCTCCAGGTCTGAATGGCTTCCACATGGCGCCGCGCCATCCCAGACGTCCAACCTCTGCAACACACAAACACACGGAGAGACACACTCAGAAAACACACACACACACACAACGACTGACGTTCACACGCCACGCACAGAACAGAGGATTTATAAAAGCACAAGCAAGTGCACAGTATATATATGTATATATATATATATATACATATATATGTATGTATATAGATATAGATAGATAGATAGATAGATAGATATCTATATCTATATATATAGATAGAAATCTATATATCTATCTCTATCTATATATAGATAGAGATAGATATAAACATAGATATACTGTAACAGTTAAAGTCATTAAACTGATTTACTTGTGTGATTCAAGTTCAGAATCAACACACTACAAAAGTGAGAACTTTTTTGGTTTTACTGCCTCTAATGTTAAAAAAAACGGGCACTTCCTGTTTCGTGGCGAATGCTCAAAAATCGACATAATCCCGATGGTTGCCGTGGCCACGCCCCTTTTGAATCTGCGATAACGTTTCATCTTTATTGTGTCTTGTAAAAATCGAGGCATTTTATGTCCGATCATCGCGAGTTTGTTCACGTACGAAATGTGCAAAATCGCCAAGATGGACGCCACATTCAAAATGGCCGACTTCCTGTTTTTTTTGTTCGTCTTGGGCTGTGACACATTTCCACCAAATTTGGTGAAATATGGTGCCACTTGGGGGCGCCACTGAGCCGTTTTTGCACCACTTTGACCTATTTTCTAAAAGATTTTTGCCAGTTCTGCCTCAAAAATGCGAACTTTTCAGAAGGAAAACAGTAAATGTTAAGAATCAGGTAACAGAGCGAGTCTTTACTCACTGAATATAAAAAAGGCAAAGAAAATATGGCGAGCAACGTGTCACATGATCGCCACACAGCGTCATAAACTGCACAAAATGAGCAAAAAGTGCAACACCCACAACGTCAACATGCACATGCACACGCACACGCACTTGCACACACATACATGGTCACACATTAACTCACTGCACAAAAGTGAAAGCACATGCACATGCAGGGCCGCATGTATTTGAATGGCGAGTGGGGGAAGAGAGAGTGTGGGGGCTTTAATCAGGAAATTCACCTCCAGGGGTTTTTCATCTATAAGCAGCCAGACTGGCCGCTGCTGCTGCTGCTGCTGCTGCTGCTGCATTCTCTTCCCCCTGCTTCACACACACACACACACAATGAATCACTCAGACAGCCCCGTGCTTGAATCCACTGTCAATAAAGCTAATGTTATCACAGCTTCCTCTGTGTGAAAAGTAATCTGTTAAATGTTTTTTTTTACATGCAGCGTGCGGCGGAGACAATCAACAATTACAGTTACCTGTTTAAATATCGTGTCTGATAACATCGCATTTATCCTGCAGCTGCTTTAATTGAATAAAATAATAATAATAATAATAATAATAATACCTATACATGCATATACAGGGTGTATAGGGAGAACATGTAGAGCCTAAAGGAGAGAATAATAAGCAAGAAGCTGGTCTGACCTCAAATTAACACCACGCTCTGTACACTGCATATTAAACTTTGTGCTTTACCGGGTTCTAATCATCAAATAAAGACCAAACCGGGGCAACATTACACTGCCTGTACAGTATGTTTGTATGTAACCTTGAAGCTTTATGCTGTTTGCAGACATCTCTGAAGCCACAGACACTTTCCATCATCACTCTGCACAGAATTGTGATTTTTCATAGTTCACTCCTCCAGATTTCTCTGTAATAATAATAATAATATTATTAAAAGATAATAATAATGTGTGAGCGTCAATGCACATGCTGTAAAATAATCCCCTGCGTGGTTTTAGGTGAAGAGAAAGTGCTGCACACTGTGAGAGGTGAGCTCTCGTCTTTGGTGCTGTATTTAACAGAATAAGCTGCACGAGCGACACTTGTGATAGGATTAATTAAAAAAGAGAGCGAGGTAAGAGGCGAGAGCCACTTTGTTTAAGTTGAATACATTTTTCAGTTCCATATTATGTGAAAGTAAATATAATAACAAGCGACGGCGGATCAGTCGACTCCTCACAACCTGATTGTGTTTGTTTTTACTTTATTTAAGCAGGAAAGTCAAATACAGAGATATTTATATTCAGGACGATCACAACGACAATAAAGATTATTTGCCCTTTTTTAACACCTTCATTTAATATTTGATTCCTTTCTTTGTAAAACTGTTCATCACTTCTTTAATACATTAGCATTTTTATTCTTCCGTTTGCCTGTAAATCTTTACATTATCCCCCCTCACTATCACCTCAGCCATCTTTCTCTGTATGTTTTGTATCTACTTTGTAGAATTTGCCCGTTTTACTTCATCTTTACTCGATTTATCTCGTTATATGAGGACGTAAAGTGACACGATACAAATAGTATATAAGTATAATTTGCGTCCTGCGTGCACTCAAAGCTTGTGTTTAACTACACGAGTGTGGAGTTTCCCCGATGTCTCATGAGGATCTCGTACTTTTGATCTTCACAAACAGCAGATTTGCACTCGTGACCAGTGTCACCTTTTATTTTTGATGTGTTCATGGATCTTCCTCAAAGATACAATAATGTATGATGACGCTTTAATCATTTTTCTCCAACAGCCACTGATCCAGCTCTGCTGTTTAAGTTATGCCGCAGTTTGTCATTGCAGTTTGTCATCAAATTTAACTCAAAAACAAAAACAAACAGTATTTTTTTACTAATTACTGTGTCCAGTAATTAGTAAAAAATGGAACTTTAATATCATTGACTGAGCAGAAACTGGAGCAGATGAACTTTTAATCACTGTGGACTTGTACCGTTACTCTGTAAGTGTTGTAATTATGAACTACCTCTCATTATTTCCACATAGATGGATAAATAAACCTAGAAACAGGTCAACAAAAAACCCCAAATCACAGGAGTAAATAATGAAATTCGAGCTTCTACAGTTCCAGGATAAACGCTGGTTCATGTAAGTCATAATCTCCAGATTTACATTCATGTGATGAGTAACATTCGTGGGTTTTGTTATCGACCAAGACGAACAAAAAAAGTCCATCGGAACCACGGCCTCAACTCAACAGGAAGTCGGCCATTTTGAATTTTGGTGTCCATTTTGGCGATTTGCAGCCTTAATTTTGCTTTGTTATTCATATATATTAGATTATGCTGGAATATCCTGGATTAAAACAGCGGGAAATAGTTTTGTGAGCACTAAATAATGGACAAAATCCAAAATGGCGGTCTCCCTGTTGGACATGGCCAAAAACACCAAATGACTTTTTTGTGCGCCTCGGCGTGACACACCTTCACACCAAGTTTCATACGCCTGCCTCGCTCCTGCTGCGTGCTATTCCTAAAAAACATACGTTTGCTTTGTGCTCTTATTACTGTTAGACAGAGACCTGGGACCAGTGTCAGATTATAATCTCTGCAGGGTTAGGGTTAAATTTCAGGCCCTCAGGCCTTTCGAGATAAACAAGGAGATAATGTGACATGACGTTATATAAATCAAAGGTTTTCCCTCGTATTCCCAGCGGTCCCCGACGACGTGGCGTGACTGAGACATGAGATTATTTAAATCACTTATCCTCCGTTTAGGGCCCCGCCCCCCGTCACACACACATATGTACAGCTGCAGCTTTAAAGAAGAGCAAGCCCCGCGTAAATTCTCTTTAGCGGCCTCCGCTGCACCTGTGACACACACATGATTTGCCTCCTCATACGTTTACGTCGCAGGGAAACGAAACAACATGCGTCCGTGGTGACAATTTATCTGATGCTCTGTCTCAGCCGTAATCTCTGATCAGTGGAAACGCTCCCTGGGATAAACATTGACTTGATCCCCATGGGCAATCACTCTATAGTGCCGGCATCATGGGAGGTAATGTATGCATAGACATGTTGAATTTGCCTCGGGCCCTTGTACACACACACACACACACATAAACACATACACACAGTGAGATGAATTGCTATGCCACCAAGAATAAATACATATCAGCAACAGTGAGCCGTGGTGCTTTGCTCTTTCCTATTAATCCCGGGCATGGTGATTTATTGCAGTGTGCTTGTCAACAGCCACACAGTCCCCTGGAACTGTGGCCCCGCCACGAGAAACAGTGGAGTTTAAGACTATGGCCCCGCAGCTGCCCTGTAGTCTGTTCATGTGCACGCCGGTGTGTGTGTGTATATGTATGTGTGTGTGTATATGTATGTGTGTGTATATATATACACACACATATCATATATACATACATGTATATACATATATACACACACACATATATGATACATACATATACATATATATCATATATACATATATGTATATACATATATATATATACACACACACACATATATATACACACATACATATATACACATACACACACCTCGGCTGAACAACATTCTGTGCAAAGAGAGGACAGGTCGGCGCTGTAATAATCTATTCGTCATAATAATCCAACTTTTAAATTGATGTCTTCCCAGATGTCGCTACTGTGGACATTTGCATTTTCCAAGGTGGAAAGGAAAGGCCCGGACGCTCAGCAGCAATAGCAACAGCAGCGTGAATACTAAAGAGCTCAGCTCTAACTTTGTGTGTGTGTTTTTTTACAGTGTATATAGTGTTCATCTACCGAGGATTAACTCCCACTTGATTAAAGCCAAAACACACACACACACAGAGAGGAGGTGCAGTGCAGCAAGTGCAGGAGACTTATTAAAGAGCTCCATCTAGTGGCTGTTACATATACTTACTGCAACTCATCATTTTCATTCTTGACTAAGCAGTGGAATGGATTTTCTAATGAATTAATAAGATGTTTGGTGCATAAAAAAATGACAAAAAAATACCAGGGATAGTGTTTTCCACACCTCAAAACAACAGCGTCCTCAAATGCCCTTGTAGTCCTGAGAATATTCACATTTAAAAGGCTGAAAATCAGAGAACTAATCATTGTATATATGACTAAAGCAGTGGAATGGATTCTTTTTAGTTAATTAATAAGATGTTTGGTGAATAAAATGACAAGAAAACAGTGGTGCAGTGTTTTCCACACCTCAAAACAACGTCTTGTAGCTTCCATAAACCAAATACAACCAGTTAACTCAAACAAACAACAGTAAATATTCACATTCAAGAGGATGAAATCAGAGAGCTAATCTTTTTTATGTGTATTTATTGAATGTCGATCAGTACACAATCACTACACAAAAAACGCCGTTTTCGAAACTCTGAGGCCTTAAATTCTTTTAATGACAGCCAACAGTATATCATAGATAAATATGTGTCCGTCTAAACTCAGTGTCTATGTTGGATTTGTTTTGTTGTTGTTTTTTTAAATAGGATGTGATGAAAACAAGAAAATATAAAAGAGAAACCCCCAACTCTTTCCTTTTTTTTTGCATAAATATACAAATCTATATTTATTTATATTCTTATATATTGTTGAGACAAAGAGAAAGTGACAAAAATAGAGAATAGGAATAGTTTTTTTTCCTTGTATTTTTGTTCATAAAAACGAGGCGAGCGGACTTTGAAATGTGACGCATTTCCAAAATTTCACAAATTCAATCTGATTTTTAAAAGACTTTAGTACTTTCAGCTCAGGTGTGTTTATTATAGATCATATTGCCTATAGTTTGTGCTGAAAACGAGGATGTAAGACACATTCTTATAGCCTCTGTATACGCAAAAAAGGATCAAAACACATCATTAAATGATTTACGCCCTCACAATCGGGCAGATTGTGCATTGCACTATTTTCAACCATCCACTCGTTTTGTTAACAGCAGTTTCCAAGGTCACGAGTCACGACTGAACTCGTATAACTCTCACTCTAAGTGAAAGTGCAGAACCATTTGCTTAATAGACTCTCGACAGGCCGACTACAGTGAGCCGCGTGTTTGACATTTACAGGGAAGGGAGTCATTCTGCAGCATCATAAAAACTGATAATCATCACGTGCAGTATTTTAACCTCCGATTTGAGAAAGTGATAAAAGAGCAGAGAGACAGAAAACATCAGTGAACTCTGAAGTGTGTTATACATACTAAAAAAAAACGGCCTCGATGAAGTGATGAGGAATGAACTTGAAAAACCTCAAATCCATCTTTTATTTTCACTCTTTCTTTTTTTTTTTATTGTGAACGTTGACACAGTTACAACACACAGAAAAAGCACCTTTTAACACACCGTGGACACCAAGGACACTTTGTCTTGACGGGGACAAACCGCAGCACTTTTAAGTGTATTGTACGTTTGGGAGAAGACAGCGGATTTATTTTTATATTTTTTCCTTCAAACCTTCAAACGGCGCGAGACAAAAAGGTCGACACATCTCACACAGGACGGATGCTGTAGGCGCTGAGCGTCAGACAAAATGACGTTATGAAGGGGCTGAAAATGAAATTTCAGAGGGGGCGGAGTCCTCTACCACCTGCTTTGACTCGTCTTGACATTTTCAAATAAAAAATCCTTTTCCACTATTGTTTTTTTTATGTTCTACGACAATTAAAAGGTGTAATTTATGCGAGGTGGAACGGTTCACACACCTTTAACTGTCTCATTTTCCATCTACTATTTATTACACAGGAAATATTTAAACAAAGCAAGACTGTAAGAAACGCACGTAAACCTGCAAATAAAATCATAGCTAAGAAAAATAAAATCGCATCTAGAGACTTCACGTAAATGAGTAAAAAACACTAATTAATAATAAAGATTCACACTTAGTCGTCACAGGTGATCACACGCAGCTTCAGCATAAGGACACGTACGCCATTTTTAAACGCGGGTTTTTTGAACACAACAATCAGCTTGTGATTGTCTTCCACAAATGGGAGAACTGTAGTGTAGTGTTGTGCAGCTAGATGGCGCTGTGAGGCTGCAATTTCAAATTTCATCCTCCTCTCCTCCAAAACAAGCCCATCTTGCTGTCTCTCTCTCCTTCCCCTCCTCCTCCTCCTCCTCCACCCCCTTTTATTTAGCTCCACTCTGTCGCCATCCCTCTTCTTCACCTCCAACCCTCTTCTCATCACTCCCATCTCTCCTACACTCCTCCTCATCTCTCCCCCCTCCCTGCGTCCATCCATCATTATTTCTCGCTCCCTCCCTAAACGAACACCCATCACCGTGTCCACACCTCCACTCTTTGTCGTCTACGGCGCTGCCACAGCCTGGGTTTCACCTCCCGAGGTCATCAGCTGCATCAGGCTTCCCGACGCCGGCCGCTGCACGCCGGTGGCCCAGCTGAAAAACGTCCTGTAATAAAAAAGAAAAGAAAAAGAAAGATGAGTTTAAGTGATTTTATTTTACCCAGCGACCAGGATATGCCACGTATCGCTGCGTTAAATCAACATTTCAATTCTGTAAAAAGCACCTCTTCCTCCTCCTCCTCCTCCTCCTCCTCCGTGGCTTGAACGCTTGGAGTGAATTTACGGTGGATTTCACAGTAAAGATGAAACATGAGGAGAGGAAAGAGGCGACTTAAAGTGACTAATACTTCCCAGTGGGAATTGAGAATGAGGCATTATTTTATTTTTTTTCCCACTTTCAGTCATAAAATTATGACGGAATGGAAAAAGAAGGGGAAAATATGCTGGAGGGACACGTGCCGTGGTATTACAAGAGATTAATCATTAATTTCTAATCTGATCGTGTTACAGTGTGAGTTTGAGTCACGAGGGAGAAAATGACTCAAAAATATCAACAATTGCATTTTAATTTTGGATTAAAAGGAAGACAGTGCATATGCTGGATTAGTTAAAGATGACTTTTTTCAGTGTACAGTCGCCGTGGAAATATTGGAATTATGCATACATTTATTTATTCTATAACTACACATGAACCCTTATTTCTATTCAGGCAAATGTTGCTGCCTCTCTGGATTATTATAGAATTTATTTTCAGTCATTTATTATTATTGTTATTATTATCTTCACTAAACAAATAAAGGGAGTAGTTTTTGTATCATAACTGCAAAAAGCGCTCATTTTAACTAGCATAACATTTGAACGTTGAATAATAATTTTCACAAAGTAATTATGCTGCAGATTAGACACGAGGTATTAAACAAACAAGAATGTAAATGAGTTAAAAGGACAAATAAAAATGGTAAAACTAAACTTAATTTCCCCAAAGCTTCAAACCTCCACAGGTTGTTTCTGTTCATTTGTTTCCTTCAGGATTATCTAAACTGGGTGAAAAACCTAATCCTGCTTTACAAAAATGATGTGATTAAAATAATCACTAACATTTAACTCAACCCTAAAAATAAAAAGTTGTTTTTTTTTAAGCCATAAATGGAACCACGATGATCACAAGTACTTACTCTGCAACGTACTCCAGTGGCGTCCAGGACCCGAAATCTGCGTCAGGCATGAACTTCCTGTTCATCGGCGTATCCAAGGTAACCCTGTTAAAATAAAGCAGATGACGCAAGAGTATGAAGCCAGACACACACACACACACAGACACACACACAGACACAGACACAGAGCTTTTGTTTAGATGAGGACAGACAAATTACATTTGAGTCACAAATCTGTTTTTGTCTTCAAATATCAGAGTGCATCATTTAAAAAGGGGACGTGACCATGTGGACACAGAGCAGCAGCTGCAGCAGCTGCATGTGTTGATGAAAGCATCAATATATGCATCACTGTTATTCTGTTAAATCACTGTTAAACTGAGACCCATCTTTGGCTGCTTAAAGTGATTTGTGGCCGTGTGAATTCTGTCATTTTGTGAACGGAGCGGATTTGATCTAAACATTTAAGAATTAAACTGGGGAACAATTTGTTTCAATGTTTTGTGATCATGCTGTGGCTCTGTCGAGGAATTCTACTGATAAAACTCAATGTTTACCAGTTACTTATTCAGATTCACAGCGATTACGGTTCAAGCAACACGCTGATAAAAGACTCTATCCTCAACTCAACTTGGAATTTGGTCATTTTGATTCCATTTGAGTTTTTCTATTGGCCCACATACATATTTATAATAGAATAGTCTTTATTGTCCTTGTACAATGCCACCATGCACCACAAAAAGACAAACAAAACAAAAGAACATCATTATACAAGATTAAAAAGAGGCATTCTCTTAAAATAAAGACATAAAGTGCCCAATTTTCTTCACTTAAGTGACCAGTTATTGAACAACAGTGTCTCTCCCTGCACTGCAGTGCGATTATCTACAGTGTGTTCCATAAGAAATACAGAATAAACTAAACATACATGAAAACCTGGTTGGACAAAATGAGGATTGAGGCTGTTAAATATTGGAGTAAATGATTCAGTTTGTCTCGATCAGCATTTCCCAAACTTTTCTATATGTGGACGCACTTTTCAAAGATGGCAAACTGTCGTGACCCAAAAATCACAATATAAATCACGACAAAAGCAAATATGGTAAACAAAATTATTTAAAAAATTAATTTTATGCTTGTTATTTAAAACATTTATACAAAAATCTTGTACCAAAAAGTTGCAAAAATTCTGCAAATTTCTCAAAAACCATGTCCTGTGACCCTTCTGTGGGTGCCGCCCCAGTCTTTGGGAACCACTGGTCAAGATGAAAGTTGGGCTTCCACATGGGGATGAATAAAGTCGTATTGTATCGTGCTTTATTGTAGACACTCTATAAGTGTTGTAACCATTCATCTTGATTGTACACGTCTATAGTGTCAATAAAATGTAAAAAAAAAAAAACTTATTTTAGTTTCAACACAAATATTACTCTCTGAAAACATTTTAAACCTGTATTTCTGCACTTTGCCCAGATGTAAAATAAAATCTGATAACCAACTGAGTACAAGTATAATCACAAAGACGCACTGTTGTGATAAAACATCCTTTTAAAGTTGCCTTTGCATCGCTGTGATAATCCCCATTATCTGGCGTTTGCAGGAGAACGCTACACTGCTGCAGTGTTGTTGTATACGATGTTAGAGGGTGTGTGTGTGTGTGTGTGGGGGCAGAGGCTGCAACAGAAATGCAAGTCATGGGGCTAATGCTGAACAGATGTGACAGCGAGCTGGAGAGGCAGTCCTGCCTTGTTTTGTTGGCAAATGCGACCAAAGAGAGAGCAGGAGCAAGAAACACCCCCACCCCCCTCCACCCCGTAGAAAAAGGCAATTTTCAAGCACCTCACGATGACAGTGCAAAAACACTGGGGTTTGAAATCCAGCCGGTGGGGGTGAAAAGAGAAGGCCGTGATGAAAAGGCTGCGGCGCGAGTCGTTGGTCTCACACAGATCATGTGCACGGCCACAGATGTCCTGGGTGAAACTGGCAGCCTGATCCATCTTCTGCTCCTTCCTGCAGCTTATCTTCACCTCACACTTACGCACCCGACATTACAGAAGGAGCGCGTTTGTGTGTACTCGCATTTGTTAGCGCTGCGTGACGTCTGCTGCCACGGAAACAGCGATCTTGTCGGTGCAGGAGGCCGGAGTACAGCCCTCGTGTGTAAAGTGTGATTTTGATTGTATTTACACAGTATATTCACTCACTAATACAGGAACAGGAACATGTGTTTACCCTGGATTATTGCCCTGGAATAATCTAGCATAGGCTGCGTTAACCCCGGGTTTATCCTGGATAGAGCTGAAACAACTCATCGATTACTAAATTAAATCGTCAACTATTTTGATAATCGATGAATCGGTTCAAAGCTTTTTTTTCATGATTAAAACAAGGATTTCCGATTGTTTAAGCTTCTTAAATGTGAGTAAGGAATCATTGAACGTGAATCATTTTGGTTTATGGACAAAACAAGACATTTGAGAACATCATCATTTCCAGGCTTGACGAACACCGATCAACATTTTTTTAGGGTTCTCTGATATTTTATGGACCAATAATCGACAGATTAATCGATGACGAAAATAATCGTTAGTTGCAGCTCTAATTCTGGACTGACCTGGGTCTCATGAGGCAGAACCTCATTACTGAGGAACTGGTTAAGGGTTGAGCATTAACAGGTTATGGTTAATGTAAGGGTTGAGGCTTTAGTCGGGCAGCACGCTCGCGGCGACCAGGAGCATCGCAGTGTGTAATATTTCTGTGCTGCAGAAAATAAAAAGCTGCAAGTTCATCTCGACACGGAGCACAACGTGTGGCTACAAGATAAATATAAAATAAAATAAAAACAGAGAGAGAGAGTCGCAGAGAGAGAGAATAAAACATGAGCAGAGAACAAACGGTGAACAAGTGCCTCGATCCAGATGAGGCTCCAGAGGTTTTTAAAAGGTTGTGCGTCTTCTTTTGTGTCTTGTTTTTACACGTTCCACTCGGCCTGTGAGACGGCTGTATAACGTTTATTGCTCTGGAGGAACGAGTTTAGTTTTAAAGTTTTGTCCTTGAAGATGCAGCGATGTCCTCCTGCTTGGACTTCTGAGAGGTATAAAGTTTTACTTTTTTAAGATTTATATTTTATTTGTGCAACAAAGTCAATTATTGTTATGCACAATTCCATGACACATATCTTTGCCGTCTGTTGTTTTATCCAACAGAGAGGGGGAACTTGGGTGCTCCTGTGTACTTACTGCTGCAATACTACAGGAAAGAGGTTATGACCTTTTCATGGCTTGTGTTTTGTGCCGTAGCTTCCTTAATTATGTCTTTTATTCGGTTTTCTTGTCGTACGTTAACTTATTTTCATTATTTCATTTGTTTAGGGGCTCCACGTGTGTCTGACTGATGGGTTTGTTTAGTGCATTTAGATGTCAGAAATCAGCTGGAAACTGCCTCAGAGAGAGCTTGTGGTCCAGCTGTGGCTTCAAACTCAGAGTGTGTGACCCCAGTGGTTACATTTAATTATTCCCCTCTCCTTCATTCCCCCTGTTTGTTCCAGAGGAATGAGTTTGTGGCTATAAATATAAATGTTAAGCACCAGTGGATGAATGAACTCCACTAACAATGTTTATATGTGGTATAGGATTTCATCATGGTTTCTTAACTTTACTAAAAAGTAATCTTGATTGAGTGTAGAAAATATTCCAAGATCAATGATGACATCAATGTGGATACTAGGTGCAAAAACAAACAACATATTTTATGAACCGTGGCTTCTCTCACTCATGTGGCACATCATGTCTTAAAAAAAAAAATGTTCCTCTTTGCAGAAATAAATGAAAGACAGACTCTGGTGTCTTTGAGAAAGAGGACCCCTTGTCTGTGGCACCTGAAGTGTTCTGTTAGTTTCAGAAGTGCAGGTGGCAGGTCAAACACAGAGGAGCTGATTTTACATTCAATTAAAATCCCATGGATGTGACTTCCCTCTGAATTAAAGATTTAAATGAAGACTTTCAAAAGCCATTTTGAACGTCTAATGTTTTAATTCACCCGAGGTGAGGGATTTGAAACAAGGAGAGTCAAAGGAGCTCAAATGAAAAATGTGATTTCATCTCTTCTCCTGCTGCTTTTATCACTTCAGTCTTTTTATGATTCAGCTTTTACGAGTGCTCAGGTCGTTAACCTCTGTTACATTAATAGGACCTCATTTTTTAAATAGATTCGTTTAATAAATTGGCCCAAGCATCATTCTTGCATTGTCTTTCAGGAAGGTTTTTTTAAAAAGACAAAATATATGAAAGTAAGTCATTATGTTTCTGTGGCTGGTGAGAAAACGACTGAAACTCTGCCACACACACACACTCTTCAGGAGTCAGTGAAGACTGTGTGATGAAAAAGCACTTCATAAAGAAAAGCTGCATCAGTGTGTTAAATGTCACTTGTAAAAGTGGTTACAAACTACACAAGTGTCGCATGAATGTCACCCTTCAGACAAATCTGTAGAAATTAATTAAACTACTCATTTATTCAGTTTGCCTCTCGACCTGGAGAAGGAACTCACATCTTGAGTGTCAAACACTCAGATACAGACGATATGTATGTATCTATATGTTATGCAGCAGACGTGAACATTTGCTGTATTACTGCAGTTCTGGGGACTGAATAACAGAGTAAAGGTCAGCTGACATGGGTTTCTCTATGAGCTATGAAAATCAGAGCGGTCCATAACAAATACATGGAGCCAAATTGTTTCCACATCTGCTAAAATAGGACATAAAATGTCTTCATTTAGATAAAAAGCAAACCATATATGTTATTATGTCGAGTCATAAAGCATTCATTAATAAAAAAAAAAAACTTTAAACTAACTAACCTTAACCTATATGGTTTGCTGATTTGCACATTACAGTAAAAATAATAAACAGAATTAAATAATAACATAACTAAAATCACACACACAAATCGACTTTGTCAAACTTTTGCATGTAAAAATCGAAAGTTTTAGTGACTTTTTAGTGAGCATTTATCAAAGTTCCTAGAAGTAACTGTACAGAAGTAAATGTGCATAAAGTTATAAAGCAGCAGATTACATAAATAGAATATAATAAATAGAATAATTATCCCAATTACTGATTAATAACCTAGAATACTGCAGTACATCATCCTTCATTCAAGAACAAGATGTAAACTAACCTACAAACCTGGACCTGGACCTGTTCTCAATGGTCTTATTTTGTCCACAAACCAAAATGATTTCATTTGAATGATTTCTTTAAAGCAAAGAAACCAGGAAATATTCACATTTAAGAAGCTAAAAAAATAAATAAAATCAGAAAACTTGTTTTAATAACAAAAAAAACAAAAAACGATGAATCGATTATCAAAATAGTCGAGTGAATGTTTCTACCCTAGTAAACTATACAAACTTCATGTCACTGTGCTGCAGATGCTCTAACGCAGTACTCACGGTAGGATCGCCACAGCAGCAGCTCCTGCCGGCAAGCCGCTCTTCTCTTCTGCGAGACTCTGACACAGCTGGTGGACGGCAGCTTTGGCCATGCCGTAGCCGACCATGCCTGAGGATTACAGCCGGAAAACATTCTTTCATTCATTCATTCATTCATTCATTCATTCATTGCACAGGTAGAGACACGCAGCTCATTAAATGCTTCACACGCTGTGCACAGGAGTGGACGGGTGATTTAGTGGAAAGAGGTCAAGTGGATGAACATCAGTGAACACGGGGAAGGTAACATTTGAGATTTTTCAAAGTCTGGCACAGCAGCGAAGCTAAAACGCACACCCAGGTCTTCACACTGTGGTGTAAATAATGCACAAATCAGTCTGAGAAATACAAAATAAACTTTTCTGAAGTCAGTCTCACACGAACTCAGAGTTAAATCATGTTTTATAGTTGCAGCATCTGGAAACACTGATGTTTCTCCCTCTGCATCCTAATGGCTCTCCTAAAGAATGCCAAGCATCTGTTTACGCCTCCTAAACCCGTCTCATGACAGGCTTAGATGTTGTAGAACAGGCCAATGGGAACAAGGGGAGGTGACATGACTGTTCATTCAAGCTTTAGTTGTTCTGCAAAAACAAAAGCGTGACTTTTTCTCTCTCTTATGGGAAGCATGAGTTAAGGGCGCAGGCTGCAGTTTAAAGAGCCTGAATTGATTTTGTCAATAAGCGCCTTAATTATCCAGATTGTTCATTAAATACAACTCAGTCACTGTGCGTAATGATTAGGGGACAATTGGACAAACAGTGACAGACAGTTGAGAATATATTAACTACATTTTTACACGTTTTAGCACGAAAAGCACAGGTTGCTCTGTTCAGGCAAGTTTCAGTGTCGTGACTGTCCAATCAGGAGGACAGTATAGTTTGTACGTGTCCTCAATTGCACCGCATGATTGCAGGCCGCGCTGCGCTCATCTCGCCCTATCAAACCATCTAATGTGATTCTAGGCTGTATATTTTGAATTTGAAACAGGTTTTTAAGGGTTCAAGTTGAATTATAACCCTATGACAGTATACTATATCAAATAAAGTGCATTAATGCAACTAGTTTGGGGTCAATTAATAATAATTTCGATAATAAACATTCATATTGACATACAAAACTTAGATTTGCTGATGTATGAACTTGCAGCATTAATTGTGTGAAAATCTCTTACTAAACCACACAAATATGGGGAAGAGATACATCTCTAAATGAAGTCAATCAATTTAATCAGAAACTAATCAAATTGGTATCTTAAGAATGGGAATAAAAAGAAAATCTTATTTTACAAATTCATACAAATTCATATTATGTGCTTTGTTTAATCAAAGAATGCAAGAAAGAAAAGTTTTCTCTCAGGGCTACTTATTTCACATTTTTAATGACGCCTTAAAGTTTTTATATTTTTTTACCAAATAACTATGATCTGGTGAAAAATAAAACCTCTATTTTAAAAGAATTGAAGCCCTGCCATGGGAGAACAATAAACATGGATATATGAGGTGATCCGGTCTCATTCAGTGGTGTTAACACCCCTCAGTCCATGTGGATAATGTCTGTGTACAGACACAAATGCTGAGTCATTCGCTTGCTAAGTCTGCAGCCAATGAGCTCGCGGGCCCGGGTGCCGGCTGCTGAGCCAGGGGTTTTATGCGGCTGTGGAGCTGAATCTCAGCCCATCACACAGTTGGCTTAGAGACAATCAGGTGGGCAGTGGGTTTGTTTGGGACATTCAACACCACATGACATCACACTGAAACCTCCGTGGCTGCCACAGAAGCTGGTCAGATGGCGGTAATTAAGTAATATTGCTGATCAATAATCAGGTACAACCATAAACGATACATTAATCTGTTGACTCATTATTTGAGTCCTGGATCCAGTTTTCCATGGTAAGAAATCACAGTCAATATTTAAATAAAATCCAGCTGTATACTTGTTACTATAAAATACAATAAATTGAATTCTACAGTTGCGTTCTTGTATAGTTTGTCTATAGCAAATTGCATTTAAAGTCAAACCAAACTGTGCATTAATTAAAATCGTAGCAATATATACATTCGGTGAGTAGATAGAAATAGATGACAATTATGCCACAAGCTAAAATATGTTAATATGCAATTTTAAAAAAAAACATTTCTTTAAGTAAAATACTGTGCAACATACATTTGCATCAATAAATAAATGTATTTATTCTTTATCTTCACTTTTCCTCATGTTTCTCTGCTACTCAATGATTTTCATGGTCAGTTAGATTGTAAACACTAACAAACTGTAAACAAGAGTAGGAGGGAGAGTGTGCAGGTCTGTCGCTCAAGGACACAAAACAACACGTCTGCTGTTGGACAAATGGGTCATTTTGAGAATAAAATTATAGATTTTTGTGTTTTCGAAAACGGCCTCTCTAACTGCTGAATCCCACTGCTGCCGTGATCTCATTAGTGCCCCTGGTTTTTGTGCTTGTTTTGTTTGTGGGATCCATTATATTGACACCATTTTTCGTTGTATCCACCTTTATCAACTCGTCTGATCAGGATGTCGATTCCCCGGTCAAAGCCCTGAGGTGCATTTTCTAACCCACATTAATGGAATTGACAGGTCGGACAACAAAGACATATGTGCGGTGGTGGCCTCCAGTAAATCAAAGTCTGCCTGAAACCCTGAGCGACACGTGGATGAACCGGGTCACCGTGACGAGAAAGGTAAACAGAGATGTGTGCCTTACCTGCAGTGCCTGACAGCGCTGCTTTCGCTCCGGCCAAAGTCAACAGTCCGCCTGGTTTCAGGTGCAGAGCGGCGAGGTGACTGGAGATAGTGGAAGTCCACACACTCTGTTTCCACATCAGGTCTGTGTTTTTGTATAAATCTGAGAACGACAGGCAAAACTATGACAAAGGGGAGTCTCATTTTCAGCCTTATATCTGTCGAACTACAAAACACTGTTGAATGACTTCATGGTCACACATTGCTGATTAAGCTCCACATGACCCTGTGTTTCTGAGTATAGCTGTGATTAGATCTTTTGTCGCTCGGTCATATTTGGAGACGACAGCGACACTGTGCTTGTGACAGCTACAAAACACAAACCTACGTACAGTGAATTCTACTGCTCAAAAAAACCTAGTTGTTCACCAGTTTGACAGGATAAACACTTCTTGTCCCCACCCACCCATGCACATCTGCTGCATACACACAAATGCTCCCTCAGACAGAGCCTGGCCAAAGTTACACACTGCCACTTTAAAAAGGAGATGCATTAGTCCATAAATCACAATATTATGTTTGGCTTTTAAAGGAATAGTTCAATATTTAGAAAGACCTTTACAGTTCATGATGAGGATTTCAACAACCCTCTTATTTTGGCTGTTACATACAAGTGGTCTGGTAGCTTAACGTAACATTTTGCACGCGTAAACTCACAAATCAACATGCTACGATTTATTTTGTTAACTTACACATAAAACAGTGTAACAAGTGTAAAAAAGAGAAAATTACATTTGACAGAGAAATAGGAGCATAATTTTATCTTGGCAGGGACCAGAAATCTCCTGCTTTTCCAAACTTAATGCCACAAAAAAATATACTTAATATAAAGGCCACTGTGCTTATGAGTTTAAAATAGCTGAACTCTCAATCTGTTACAAGACAGTTAATATACATTTTATATATTATATCCATCTTATCTATGTTTTTTATCTAATTGAATTTATATCCTTGATTACAGTAATAATAAAGTACACATTTATTGAGGTTGTCCTCAAAATTAGATATGACCTACTTCCGGGTAATAAGTGATTAATGTTGTAACAAACAAACAGTTGAACTCTGACCTTTGGAACTACATTTCCCTCCGGCCCATCCTCCAGCGACGCACAAGATGGCATCCACTTTATGTTCTCCTAGCAACTGGGCCACATCCGTCGTCACCTGCACAAAACAAGAGAGATATCTGCCATCATAATCTGATCTTTTCATAAAGCCTCAGGGCTTTGTTGAAAAGATCAGCTCACACAGCAGGTGGGAAAATGTTATTACATGTGATTCTGGGCTGCATTCAACTCAAAAGATAAGAGGAGATTCGGTTCAAGCACTTTCAGCTGTCTACATGAAATAAATAGTTAGTTGTAACGTGTTTTACAAAAGAAAAATGCCTTTTCTTGTGCTTTGTCTGGTTAAAAGTCCCCTGTTGTAAGACTCAAAACTGTGGACAGCTGCAAAACCTGTGAGTGAAGTCACAAGGAAGGGATTAAAATAGTTGGACTAAGAATATGTCTTTACTACATGCATTTGGAAGCGAATCAGAGCTGAAAATATGCAATAATAATCAATTTAATAATAATAAAAAATGAATAATGAACTACTGTAGTTGACTAAAAACACCAATACACAAATTGATAAAATCATGTTTTTTAGGAGGATGAGTATGCTTCATTAATGGAGTCAAATTAAATGACGTCCCTTAAAGTTTGATTTATTTGCTTATTTCAAATATAAACATACAGTACATATGCATAGAATGTTGGTGTGCGGTGAGGGCTGCAATAATTCAATTACTCACTTAATCCACAGCTAGTATTTTGATAAGCAATTAATGTGTGAGCAAACGAATGATAATTCATTTTACATTTTCTTCTTCTTGAAATTGGTAAAAAAATAAATAATAATAATAAAACTCTAAAATAATAAACAGCGTTTGCAGATGAGTGGACGGTGATGAGTGGTACTTGTACAGCTTTTCCCCTTCTTCTCAAATGGGACCCTGAACGCAGCATTAACTTAAAGCGACACTGAACCGGCGTAATACATTTAAATAAAATAATGATAATGACTTAAATGTATTCTTTACGCAACTCAAACTTGAACTGTTTTTACTTGATAGGCTGGTTGTGTCAAATTCACAGCTGACAGTTAGTGACGTGACTAGCCCGTTAGCTCTGATTTGTGTGAGTGTGTGTGTGTGTGTGAGTGTGTGTCTCACCTGTCCTGCCTGCTCAGTGAAAGATTCACTCATTTTTACTATCACGTTTTCATTCGCCTCGTCATTTGCAGCCATGTCGATGCAGGCGACCCACTGTTAAGAATAAACACACAGAATGACGCACAAAGACAGTTAGCTTGTTACTTTAGCGGCTGTTAGCATACGTTAGCTTCCACTCACCCATCCTTTGGACTTGAAATGTTCGACACACTTGGAGCCCAGTGCTCCCCTGCCTCCGTAAACGATTACCCGGTTAGCGGCCATGTCAGTGTCGTGGTCAGTGGGTGAAGAGTTTGTGGAGTGGACGAGAATGAGCTCCACACATAAATACACACGGAGGAGGAAGAGGAGGAGGAAGAGGCGTTTCTCTGCTGCTGCAACAAGTTGGTTGAACCGATGCTGCGTTCAAAGACTGTGGGAAACGGGGCGTTTCATCTCACAGGGACGTCAAACTCATTATAGACGGGGGCAAACTTAAAAATAATTTCCAGCTCGAGGGCCAGACCAGGAAAAATAATCTAAAATCGAGAACAAACCAAGCATACACATTAATTAAAGAAACAAATCAGAGATCATGTTTGATATCAAAGATATGTCATGTTATTGTAGTGAATGTGAGTGAGAATGTGAGTAGTGAGCTACCAAATCCCGGCTAGCTCACTGCTAGCAGTACTTTCTATGTTTTTGTATCCGTCTCTATAAAAATAAACCATACATTTACAGTTTGACACATGCAGTTAAAAACACCAAGATGATTACAAATCATAACAATGCTATACTGTACATTACCATGTATAATATAAAGTATAAAGTATAACACAGTTCCCCTTAAAGGTTATTCCCACTGCTGACTAAGTGTCTATATATATATATATATATATATATATTTACTAAAATGTTGAAATTTCCTGACTCTCGTCTCTCAACTTTTGTTGCAAGAAACTTTAAAAAGTGGGAAAGTTTCACTCTCTAAAAAGTAAAATGTTAGATGATCTTTAAAAAAAGAAAAGTAAGTTCAATGAGGCTTGTGTCTCTCCCTACAATTTATTTTTTCATACAGTGAGCACTAGATGCTGCTATAAGACTGTGATGGTGATGACACAGCAGTGAGCTACAGCCTTCCCATTATTTTGCAGTTGTGCTGTCTGTGCTGTCTGTGCTGTGCTGTGCTGTGCTGTGCCACAGCAGAGTGCCAACTAGACATTCCCGGCTCTCATGAATAATACAAGCACGACAGCCTTGGTTCCCCATCACTGTAGTGAAGCCCCCGATCTGTCACACTCACCTGGATGTGACACACATTTTTGCTACGGGAATAAATGGCTGGTTTGTCTAATGTGACACACACACATACACACATACACACACACTGACACACACTTTTTCCATTGTTGTACACAAAGGTATTATGCCATCCCCTCCTGCCTGTCTGTCTTACTGCCTCCTGCAGAAAAACACACATAGGTGCACATATACACAAACAAACATACATTTCCTTTAGACTGTGAGATGAGGAGGAGCTGTTTGGGTGATTGGAGTCAGTGAGGCCTGGACCTCGCTTCTTCTCCAGAGATGGGTGATGTACCAAGGAACACACACAATAATTATGTCCTACTGGGTGGTTCAGACCTGGGAGAGACATCCTGCCGGTTTCTGACAGTCGACAGAATTAGAAGTACGCCGCGGCACAGCAATCTGTGCCAGCTGAGGTATGTGTCAGCAGCTCAGCAACTCATGGCGTGGAGTGGACACAATAATGACTACAGCGTCAGCAGTGGCTGTAGCAGATACCGTGGCTGGAGAAGTGATGGCTTGACCAAAGATGCCAGCTGAGGACTGAGTGGTTGGTTGGTTGGTTTCCGTGCTGGTGGACCAGGAACTGGAAAAAAAAAAATTAAGTTCAGACATGTCAGTGAAGGTTCTCGGTCACCAAGGTCACTGTATCTTCAAAATAGGCAGTAATGGATGTAGGATTTTCGTTTTTTTTTATTATTATTTTAGGACAGGAGTCATAAAGGGGCAACATTTTACGCAGAGGGGCCAAGTGTATGTCCAACATCCATGCACACAAACCTTGTATTTCATAGGTGCATGAACATTTCACCACCCATGCCTTATACACACTTTGTTGTGTGTACACAGTGCTGAACAGATGTATAAGACCACCAACAAAAGCCACAGCTGCCCTAAATTAACAGCACTGTGACTGTACATGTGACTGTAATGGTTAATACACCAGTTTATAGAAACTCTATAACCTAAATTATATTTAAATGCTACTGTTATCCATGAATTTTAAAATGTACTGTTTTACAAAAAAAAAAAAATTGCAGAGCACATTATTATTTCTTGATTACCATGTCAAGTTATAGTTATTGTAGGGGCCAAAATGCATATTTGGTCTGTTTGTTTATTGTTTATTTTGAAAGGTCACTCATACTGTTTTTTTGGTCATGTCACTTCCGTTTTGATTGACACATGGGTGTGGTTTAATCTATACACCTGGGCACTCGGACGGGCGGTGGGTAAGAGAGAAAGGGGGTTAGTGGCGTTCCTGATTTATATTTTCTGTTTACCGTCAAATCGTCAAATAACCAAGAATAAATCGTCAAACAATAAACATCACTGGACTTGGATTCATTTGAATGACGCGTAACTGCCTGGAGCCCACCTAAGCCTCTTAGCGACCTTTTATAGGAAAACTGTCGCTACAATTAGTAAACAGAAAATTCAATCCATAAAACACCACGGCATGGACGGAATTCAACGTTGCTCTTACCGCTTGGATCTCGATGTTTTGCACTGAACGAACTATGCAACACATTGGACTCTTTTCCGCGGACGCCTTGGATCAGAGACATAAGTGACAGCAGCGCATCACAGCCATCGGAAACGGTATGTTGGTTGATCCTCCTGTGTATTTGTTTGAAGTTGAACACAGTTTGGAGAGGCTGCCGTTTTGTCCATTGGGGACTGTTTGTTTGGGCTTGTGTTGCGCGTGCTTCGTTTGTCGCGATCGGCAATTGTTTGGGCTGATTTGACTGTGTGGTGAGCAGTGGCCGCCGTGCTGTGCTGTTGTGTTGAAAATCGCATTGTGGCTGTTGCTCAGTGCTTTGGTGAATTGTGCACGTTGAAAGTTCACATAATGAGTGACGCAAATGAAATGGAAAATACGGAGAAGAGAACGGTCAAGCTTACAGCCAAAGCGCTGGCTTGCAAAATGGAAACTCTTCAAAAGCAACGTCAATCTAATGTGACAAAAATGAAAGCACTCTCACGCGAAATTAAAGAGCTCATGAAAAATGATGAAAATGCAAAGAAAGTGCAATTCAAACTGAATGAACTCAAACAACTGGATGAAAATGCAAAGGCAGCACATGAGTCAGTGATTGTTTTACTTCCCAAAGAGGAAAAAGTAACACAAAATGAGTGGTTTGGACGCATAATAAAACATAACACAGACTTCACTGATGATGTAAAAACATGGCTCTCTGAGACTGAAAGACACTTTCAGCAAGCAAGAAATGTGACTGCAGATGTGTTTGCTGCACAATCAGTCAACTCTCCCATTCCACCTGAAGAAGAGGCACCTGTTGCACCTGTTGAATTAAAGGAAGATATACCACACTCTGATGTTCCAACTGCCATTCCTTCTCAACAGAATAAAGCAATATCTGACATGCAGGATGAAATTAAACCAAGTGACAGTGTGTCAAATGTTACCAACAGGAGTCACAAATCACATTCTTCATGCTCAAGATTTTCCACCACCTCATCTGCATGCATCAAGGCTGAGGCTGAAATGGCTGCTCTTATTGTAAAACAACAAATGCTAAAAGATAAACATGCCATAGAAGCACAAGAGCAGCAGCTAAGGAGGAAAAAAGAGCAACTGGAGCTGGATGGAAACCTTGCTGCTACAATGGCAAAAATGAAGATTCTTGGAGCCTCAAGTAGATCTGGTGTGTGCAGCCACAGATCAAGAGTGTCGGATGGTATGAACTCGTATATGGAGAAAAAACAACATGAAAAGAAAACACAAATGACTGCCACTGCTGACGGAGACAGTACTCAAACCCGATCTCTCCCCACAGTGCCAGTGACAGTACAGTCAAATACATTAACTATGGATGCACATGTTACAATACCAGCCACATTGCCTGCTCCTAACAATGGTGAACAGAGCAACATGCTTAGCATCATGGAAAAGCAAAATGACATCACTGCATTAATGGTCCAACAACAGTCTCTCTCTTTAATGCCCAAGAAGGAGATTTGTCGTTTTTATGGTGACCCACTTCAATTTCAAACATTCATAAAATCCTTTGAACACAACATTGAAAGCAAGAACCCAAACCCCACAGATTGTCTTTATTATCTGGAACAATATACAGAAGCACAACCAAGAGAAATGGTGAGGAGCTGCCTTCATATGACAGCAGACAGAGGATTCAGGAAGGCAAAATCTTTACTGCAGGAGCACTTTGGCAACGAGCATAAAATTGCTACAGCCTACATGGAGAAGGCTCTTTCATGGGCGTCAATTAAACCAGATGACACAAAAACACTACAAGCATACACTCTGTTTCTAAGAGGATGTTGCAATGCCATGGAAGATCTCAACAACATGCAAGAGCTCAACATGTCAGCTAACCTGCTAATTATAATTAAGAAGCTGCCATATCGACTGAGGGATAAATGGAGATCTGTGGCATGTGATTTTCAGGAAAGGTACAAACAAAGGGCTACCTTCAGGGATCTGGTCAATTACCTTGAAAAACAGGTGAGGATTGCAACTGATCCAGTATTTGGAGACATCAGAGACACTCCAACACCAAGCAAGGATGGAAGAAGTTTTATGTCAAAACCACCTCATCCAAGAATCAAAGGAAGTACATTTGCAACCACTGTGACAGTTGCACATGAGAAAAATGGAAATGGACCGAGGAAAATGGAGAGTTGGCCGGCTGTAAAAAGGTGTTTGTTCTGTGGAGGTGGACATGCTTTGGAGGTGTGTTTCCTATTGGAAAAGAAAGCACATCATGAGAAAATCACTTTCCTTAAAGAAAATGGAGCCTGCTTTGGTTGTTTGCAGATAGGACACATGAGCAAGGACTGCAGGAAGCGACTCAGCTGCAACATATGCAATTTGAAGCATCCTCAGATGCTGCATATCCACCAAAGGAGATTTGAAATGGACAAACATCAAGCTCAAACAAAAGAAGAAGCTGACATCAGAGCCATAGCCTCGGTACAGACAAGTGGTCTTACTGGGGCCGGTGAAGACAATTGCAAACTCTCAATAGTGCCTGTGAAAGTAAAGGCCAAGAAGGGGAACACAACAGTGCATACATATGCATTCCTTGACCCGGGAAGCACTGCGTCATTTTGCACATTGGGGCTAATGACTAAGCTAAATCTCCAGGGAAGAAAATCTAATATTCTTCTGAGAACAATGGGTCAAAAGAAGGTCGTAGAAACCAGCATTGTTTCAGGCCTAGAGGTTACAGGACTTCATGGCACTGATTTCTGTGATCTCCCATGTGTGTACACTCAGAAGACCATGCCTGTGCATAAAGGAAACATCCCACATCAAAATGACATCAATCAGTGGCATCATTTGAAGAATATTCACTTACCTGAACTGGACTGTGAGATTGAGTTGTTGATTGGCTCCGATGTACCAAAGGCTCTGGAACCACTTCAAGTCATCCGGAGTGTGGGAGATGGACCGTATGCCGTCGAAACAATGCTCGGCTGGACAGTTAACGGACCTCTGGGAGGAAAAGATGATTATGCTCAGGAGCAGTCAGAGATCAGGGTTAACAGGATATCAGTTGTTGCACTTGATGAGCAGTGGGAGCAGCAGTTCAAGATTGACTTTCCTGAGTGTGTCAAAGATGACCAAGAGCCTTCAAAAGAAGATCAGCAGTTCTTGGATTTGGTATCAACATCTGCAAAGCTAGTTAATGGACATTACTGCTTTGGTTTACCATTGAAGGACAGGGAAATCTGCTTGCCTGACAATAAAAACTGCGCTGAACAGAGGGCACTAAACTTAAAAAGGCGTTTCCAGAGAGATCCAACAACCAACTTCATCCATTACTTCTCATCCTGGAATCAGTTGAAAAGGGCAGTAGCATGGATGCTCCGAATCAAAGGACTGCTTCTGCAACGAATCAGGAGGAGGAAAACAGCAAGTGGTGTTCTCTCGTTGCAAGGAAATCTTGACACCCATGAAATCCGTCTCACAATCGGTGAATTGGAGAACGCAGAGATTGAGATAATCCGCTTCTGCCAAAAGAAGAGATTTGGAGATGAAATCTCAAATCTGAAAAAAGGAATGAATGTTAAAAGGACAAGCCACATTCATAAACTCAACCCCATTCTGGACAAAGATGTGTTAAGAGTTGGTGGTCGCCTAAGCAGAGCAGCAATGCCAGAAGAAATGAAACATCCTGTCATTCTGGCCAAAGACTTTCACATTGCTGACCTCATTCTACGACATATTCATGGAGAGGTGGGACATGGTGGTCGCAACCATATGTTATCCAGACTGCGTCAGAAATATTGGATTCCTGGTGCCACAGTATTGATCAGGAAAAGCCTGTCTAAATGTGTTGTTTGTCGGCGTATAACTGCTACTCCTGGACAACAGCATATGGCTGATCTACCCCTGGATAGAGTCTCTCCAGATGAACCACCATTCACAAACGTTGGAGTCGATTACTTTGGACCCTTTGGAGTGAAGCGTGGCAGAAGTGTCGTGAAGCGATATGGTGTTATTTTCACCTGTTTGGCTACAAGAGCAATTAACCTTGAAATGGCCTCATCGCTTGACACAGACTCTTTCATCCATGCCCTTCGGCGCTTCATAGCCAGACGAGGCCAAGTAAAAGAACTACGATCAGACAATGGAACCAATTTTGTGGGAGCACAGCGCGAGTTGAAGGAAGCTATTGAAGGATGGAATCAAGGTCAGATCCATAACATACTGCTTCAAAGGGGAATAAACTGGATATTCAATCCCCCTGCTGGCTCACACCATGGAGGTGTGTGGGAAAGATTAATCAGATCAGTGCGGAAGGTTCTCAACTCAACACTAAATGTGCAAAGTCTAGATGAGGAGGGACTCCACACAGTCCTATGTGAAGCTGAAGCTATTCTCAACAGTCGTCCAATCACAAAGGCTTCTACAGATCCCAACGACCTTGAAGCACTCACACCAAATCACCTTCTGCTTCTCAAAACTACGCCATCCCTGCCACCAGGACAGTTTCAGAAGGAAGACCTATATGCTCGCCGCAGATGGAGGCAAGTTCAATATATGTCTGACTTATTTTGGAAAAGGTGGATTAAGGAATATCTTCCCCAACTACAAGAACGACAGAAATGGTCCAACATAAGACGCAACTTCACACCAGGAGACATCGTCGTCATTGTGGATGATTCCGCGCCTCGCAACTCCTGGTTGACTGGAAGGATTGTGGAGACCATTATGGACAAAAAGGGACTTGTACGTCAGCTTCGGATCAAGTCAAAGACCGGATTTCTGACCAGGCCCATCAACAAAGTCTGCCTACTATTGGAGGCAGAGGATCATTGACTGACCCAAACTGACTTTTGACCCCTTGACTTTGTTCCTGAACACTTGACTTTGACTAATCACTCTTTCCTTAGAGAACGTATATTGGATTACAAATAATGAAGAAAGAAGATCAAGAAAATATATTTATATACTATGTTGATTATGTCGAAATTGTAATTATTATTTGAAACATAATAATTAGGGGCCGGAATTGTAGGGGCCAAAATGCATATTTGGTCTGTTTGTTTATTGTTTATTTTGAAAGGTCACTCATACTGTTTTTTTGGTCATGTCACTTCCGTTTTGATTGACACATGGGTGTGGTTTAATCTATACACCTGGGCACTCGGACGGGCGGTGGGTAAGAGAGAAAGGGGGTTAGTGGCGTTCCTGATTATATTTTCTGTTTACCGTCAAATCGTCAAATAACCAAGAATAAATCGTCAAACAATAAACATCACTGGACTTGGATTCATTTGAATGACGCGTAACTGCCTGGAGCCCACCTAAGCCTCTTAGCGACCTTTTATAGGAAAACTGTCGCTACAGTTATTTTTGCATTTCTGAACAGAAAAATTTCTGGTTGCTTAGATTCATGATTATTTAAAATAAGTGTGTATGAAGTACATGTGAGGAAGAGGAGGATGATGAGAGAGCAATGGTCTTATTGTGCAATAGTGATGTTACTTTGAGAGCTCAATATTTGATATAAACTTTTGAGAACCACTGAATTTAGAGAAACATGTAGCATATTCAAATTAGCATTAGCATTTAAGCTGTACAGTTGTGCCTGAACAGCCATATTAAATGAAGGAGGTTTATTTTACTCTGCAGCTTCACTAAGTGCCACAAAATCCTACACACTGGTCATTTTACCACTATTTGAACATTAGTGACTTTTGTGCCCTCACTTAGCTGAAAATATCCCACTTGAAACCCCCTCCCCCCCACACACACACAAAAGTAAATAGTCAGAATTATTATTGAAATTTGCTTCCTGTGTGAGTTCAAGAGCATCCCTGACTGTGGCAGCTTCCAAACAGATTGCATAGATTTTACTTTTAGTCCCTGCGCGCACACACACACACACACACACACACACACGGTGGAACCAAACCTCTGACAAGACTGCAGGAAGCCAATATGCCATGTACGTTGTTTGCCAAGAAATAATTGCAGCACATGCTGTAACGTGCCCGAGAATCACAAATAAACAAGACACATGGTGTTTATTGAGATTTGGAGGTCATGGCTCCCTCTGCTTTCAGTCTACATGCTAAGCTAATACTAGCCGACTCCCCGCCTCTATACCCACTCAATTACATTCAACATACAAATCTAAAAACCTTGGAAAGTACTTTAATTAACAAAATAGTCATTTAAGACAGACAGTTTTTTCAGGGCAAGGGCTGGTTGAGTATCCCCACTGGTGACAATTACATTTCTTGGAAAAGTAAGAAACGGGGTGATCAACGTCATCTTCTCCCGTCTGAAGGAGTGACGGAGATTAGCTCTCACCCCCACGTCACTAGCGTCAATGGAAAGTTTAAACAGGCGTGAAGTTAAGCGCTGCTAGAACTGGGGCAGTGGTCATCAGCGCTTTAACGGAGTCCAACGCACGCTGGCAAGCAGGAGACCACTGAAACCTAAACTTCGGACTGAGCAAATCTGTTCTTACAGAACCCTCTGTAATACCCCGCCATTTTGAACTTCCCTCCCCATGATGACGCTTTCTCCCTCTGCACTCACAGCGCAAGGATTATAATCCCTGAAATGGAACACAGGTGCGTGGAGAGGAAAGAGAGAAGCTGCACGCAGCCGCACGGAACACTGGACCACTCTTAAATTGAGTTCCCAGAAAACAGACTTAGTATTTTATGAATGAATAACGCTTAAACAAATGTTGTTGGTAATCTTTTCACATACACCAGGCTGCAATAATCAAACCAAAAAGAATCCAGTTTGCGAGCAGTATATTGAAAACAAAACATTTACCGTGTGTTTCAGACCATAAAATGAAGGTGCAACATGACAAAAAAAAAATTTGTAATTAATAATTGATGTGTATGAAAAGGACAGATGTTGGTTTATAAAATTGAGAAAAGAAAATGAAAAAAATGATTTCATTAATAATCATTTACACAATCGTATGAACACATTTTTTTGCTCAATGGACTTTTTTTTCATTTTCAAGACAAAAACAAAAAAAAAACACAACAAAAGGATGTTGCGCAATCATATCAGGAATTTGAAATATACACAGTTCACTTATCTCAAAAATCTGGAAATGTCAACGTCTACTGCAAACTATTCAAAGGCTAAAGAAATAAGTTTTTTTACTGTGAAGTGTAAAATATCTTTGGTGGTATGTAGTCGGCATAGACTATCCATTTCTTATACAAAATATTTTCTGAGAAGCAAGTGAAGGGTTTAAATGAAGGATTTTCACAGTGCCAATGTGTCTGAGTGAGAGTGGATTCAACATCACATACACTTTTCAGCTATTGTGGAGAATGTATGAGACCCAGGTGGCTTTTGCTTTGTCTTGGTTTGAAAATGTGACGGCAGGTAAGTGCCTCTGCCACCGTCTTTTATCCTTTTTTATTTCCGATATAAGACGCAATGTCTAGACTTGCCACAGCTTTTGATATCCCTGCCTATAGCCGCACATATTCAGGAAACAGTTAAAAAGCAGCAACCTCTGAGTTGTAAGTAAAAACCTTGACTCATCACAGCAGGAAAGCACAGGTCTAAAGAATTAAATGGAAAATGGTCGAGTTCCATTTAACCTCCTCGGTTTCAGGGGTTTCACTGTCACACTGGCCTTAAACTACTCCAACTGAACAGAGTCCGAGTTTTTCCTGTTAAAAAAGGGCACTTTAGGTCATACCGATGTCTTTTGTATTATATGATAAGTTGATTTTCACCCAGTTTTAAATTAGACGTCTCCACATCGACCCTAATGGGAAACAATGACTCATGTTTGGGTTGTTAAAATTGGACTTGCATGCACAAATGTAACACAGGGAGCATGTGACAGTGGTGAAATGATGCTGAGAGGTTCCAAATTTAGACTGTATATAAAAATGTGGGCCCAGAAAGTGAAGCCATTGTCTAAGTGCCCGAAAAACCTGTCTATTTTTAATTGACCATTCACTGGCTGATTTATAGCCTCAGAAAACATCCTCCTGAGGAGTTTATGGCTTCAATCGCTCGCTTCGGCTCATCTTCAATACAGCATTACGTCTAGTTTGTAAATTATTGTCCCAATTAGAGTCAGATAGATGATAGAGCATGGTTTGCATTGTGGAGTGGACACAATGGGATTGACAGCCAGCACCATCCAATTAGTGCTAAGACGGCAGCTGCAGTCGGGATGACTGGTGTGTTATATTTAAGAGTTTTTAATTACAAATATAATGATAATAACTTTGATTTCTAAAGCTCCTTCCACAAAAGCCAAGGTCACTGTACCAGGAACAACACTGTAAGTAGAAAAAAAGACAAAACAATCAGGTAGCAAAAAACTGACGTGTTGCCGAGGTTTGGTTCGAGTGAGAACCCTGGCAGCAGAGTTCTGAACATGTTGGAGCCGGTCCAGGATGTAATGAATGCATGGATGAGCGTCTCAGCGACAGAATCAGGGAGTGAAGGCTGGAGTCGGGAGCTGATATTTCTATTTCTATTTGGTGTGTGTGTCGAATGATAGAGTTGAGTCAATAACGACACCCGAGTTGCGGATCTCCGTGGACAATTGAAGTGGGGAAGTCATCCACAGAGAGGACCAGATCCGCAATCAACTGGAGCGGGTTAGAAGTCGACCAGGTTTACGCTGGTACCTCTGCACCAGTGAATCAACACATTCCCACAGAGACCAACAGAGCCGCTGATTCTCTGTGGATCACAACACCAACACCTGACTGAATATGGTGACTCCTGCTCTCAAGAAACACTCGGCTTCAACAGAAGAGTTCTCTGGCCAGTGGGTGGAGGTACAGGATAACTCAGCTGGTAGAGCAGGAACCCTTTGGAGCAAAGGCCCCCTTCAGCTGCCAGGTTTGATTCCACCCATGTCTACCCCCTCCATCTCAACCTTTCCACGCTATACACTGTCTTCTCAAAAAAAGAAAAAGGAAAAGAAAACAGTGGGCGATGTCACAGTGAGCTGCCATTTAGTTCCAAATTTCACAAGGGTTGTTTTGGCAGCTCTGTCTTTTGCAACCAAATAGTCTGGACTGATTTCCTCAGATCTGAACGAGGACACACTGTGGTTGCATCCTTTTCTCTCACTCTGACTTCTGGGACATAAATCCTCTGCAGCTTCTGCATTCATCCTTCAAGCTGTGTCAAGCATCACTTTGTTGCCATTTGAAATCTCTGTTTCACTGTGGTTCCAAATGGCCACTCGGGGAGTCTTGGTCTGGCGCAAAGTTGCTGATTGCGAGGCTTTATGACTTGTAAATGTGTCTGTGTTTTGCTGAGTGACTTGGAGTGGGCTCTTAATGGGAGCTAATCACATTGCGGGGACCAGCAAGCAGCATGCGAGTAAAGAGGCAGACCTTTATACCTGATACATGGGAGGGAGGCTCAGTGGAGCCGCTGGAGTTAAACAATAACCCCCGTAAGTCTGGACCCACGGGGGACGGAGACACAAATTGACAAACAGTTGGAAAGACGACCCAAAAGAAATTACGAAAAGGTGAAATAGTGAGGCTGTGTTAGAGCAATAAATGTTCCATATCAATTCATAATATCCTTAGATTGATCTTTTCGTATAAGCTAAGTTTTTTTATGATGCACACTGCTTTGGTTGTGTTGGTAATTGCTTCAAAAACGTCTGACGGCATTTCTAGGCTGTATAGTTTGAACACAAAGTGGGTTTTTAATGTCCAAGTTTGAATTCTCACACATGACTGCACCGTGTGGCCATATAAAGTAAAAAGTAAATTAATATTTTCAATACTGCAGCAGGTAATCAAATGTTTGTGCATCAGTTCCATGAAACTATCTTCCGTAACCAAGCGGAATTGATGAATTGAATCAAAACAAATCTGAAATTGAATCAAATTGGAACTGTGTGTGCACCTAATCAATTCGGCAAAATACTGCAAACACAAAAACTACAAAAATACCAAACAGATACAGTCAGAATATATTTATAGGATGAATAGCCTGAAATACAAACATCTACTATATTTTATCTGATTTCTACTTGTTCATTTTCACCCACAAAGATGCTGTGTGGGAAACACGGAAGTACATCAAAATGTAAAACTGTCAGAACTGAATTTTGTTTCACGCCTCATCCATCTTCAGCTGCACCTCTGTATCTCCCACTGTCAGGATGCAGTGACAACATATGGTGCATCTCTCATATGCTCTTAGACAAATTAAATGTGCAATATTGCAGATTTCCTCTTTAGGTAGTCTGGGAAATCTGTGTCCTGTCTGTTTTGGGATGAGGATTTATCACTTCCACATCATCATAACTGGGAATGATAAGGAGTCTGTATGGTTTTATGCAGGAAAAATAATAATACTAAAGAAAATGTGCTCACTCAACACTAGATGTCCCCATTAGCCTTTAATACAAATGGAACCCACACCAAGCTGTTAGCAGTGTTCCAACATTTGTAAACATGCCTTTCTATTTTAAGTATAAATCAGGCAAATTAAGAGATTACATCGAGATTATGCAAAGAGGCAACCGTGTACATACTGTGTGGCTAATGGGAGGTAAAAGAATAAACATGACCCGGTTTATCGCCGGGCATCCTGTGGCATTAGCTTGTGAATAAATAATGAGCTCTGGAAACAAAACCCTGTGTATTCTGGGACAGGTGATCTAAACAGAGAGGATTAGACCGCCAAGCTTGAGGGCTGCAATGTCTCAGATCTCACAGCAGCTCGCCCCAAAGTGGATTATGAAATCATAATGGTGTCAGAAGTTTACTGGAGGGGCAGTGAGGGGCAGTGAGGGGAGGAGAAGAGGGGGTAAATGTGTCAGTTGACAGAGGAACAGACGTGTGCAGTTGATACAGGATAAGGGTATAGTTTGCCTCCAGTAAGACTTAAGATCAGCGCGGAGAAGCGATAAAGTGTGATGCTGTGTGATTCCGTACAGAGGCTGAGGGAGGGTTATTCACAGGAGGGTGAAGCTGTGATTAGAGAGAGATTGGAGGTAAAATCCCAGGGAATCTCCAGCGTCTGCAGGTGCCCATTGAAGTCTCACTTTCATGAACGTGAGGAAACAATCACAAAGGAGTTGTGGAATAATTGACACAAAATCTGCAGCACAGGCTCGAAAGAAGAAAGAAGTGAAGGAGTGCTTGTTTTTTAAAGGTGCCACCAGCTCCCGCTTGTCTGCACCTTGTGTTTTGGGATTAATTGAGTCTTGAACACCTTCAGTCTTGAACACCTTCAAAATTATAGCTAGCATGGTATAATTTATAATATTTATAAGAAAATCAAAACAAGAAAACATAGCTAGCTGGCCAAGTATCTAGTGACTTGTTTGAAAACTGTAGTGTAAAGCAGAATTACTAGAATGACCAATTCTTCTTCTTCTGACATATAGATGAATTTTGTACTTAAGTACAATGACAAAGTATTTGTACTTTGTTATATTACAACACTGGAGAAAAAAATAAAATGATTTAAGCAGTTTTTGAAGATTTCTGTTGTCACAGGGGCAAGTATTTGGTAAAACATATCCAACAATAAACATGACCTTAACTCTGCACCGCTCAGAGTCTGCTTAAGAAGTAAAAGTATGACTCTTCTGTGTGAAGACTTTTCAAAGAGCTTTAAAAGAAAGTGTTACGTGGCTGCGGTGTTTTTAATATTCAACAATGCTGCTGAAGACGATCATACAAAAGTGGTATTATTTAAAGTTTTTTCTGACTGATAAAAGAAGACATGCTATTCATTTTTGAAGTAGTGTGCAAAGTCAGAAACAGTTTAAAGAGAACTCGACTAGATTTTAACGGAGGTTTGACATTTGAGACACAAACATCACCGAAATCAACAAATCCGTGTTTTGTTTCAGCTGTTCAGACAAAACATTATTGTTTGACTGCGCCTTTCAATGACTTTAGACGCTGCAGCAGGAAAAATAAATCATTTCTATGATGTGACCTTGCCAATGTGTTAGAAGAAATAAAAAATCAAAACAAGAAAAACGGGAAAAGTTTAGGGAAACAGTCTTGATTACAGACAGATGCTGTAACAATATGATATAACACCTAAACCTATAAATGAAGAGCAGAGGCTGCAGTACCACTGATTCAGAGGAGGAGGGAGACAGCGAGCAGGACTGTAGCTTAACCAGCTCTGTGTTTGTGTACGGTATGTCGTTAAACTGCGATGTTTATTCAAAAAGGCGGTTACATTCTGGTGCATTTAGGTTTAAATTCTGTACAGGGATGTTTATCTGCCTCGGTCCCCACTAAACATGCATGTATTTTCATTTCCTCCAGTGGACACGCCCAGCAGTGTGACTAAAAGGTAGACTTTAGTTGCACGAGGATTAGGGGATTAGGGTTAGGTAAATTGGACACTCTAAATTGACCGTAGGTGTGAGTGTGAGAGTGAATGTTTGTTTGTCTCTATATGTGGCCCTGGGATGGACTGGCGACCTGTCCGGGGTGTGACCCCGCCTTTCGCCCTGTGTCATCTGGGATTGGCACCAGCGCCCCTGCAACCCTCATGTGGAGGATAAAGCGATTTTAGGATGGATTGGTGCACAAAAGAGTCGCTCCATCCATCATCTATACACTTATCCTCTGTGGGCCTCGTAGAGAAAACCGGAGCCAATCCCAGCTGACACTGGAATGAGAGGCGGGATTCGTCCAGGGCAGATTACCAGCCGGGTGTGTTTTCAAGATGGAAACAGGCGACTGTCTTCAACCAAACGCCTCCACAATATAGTCTGCTTTTTGTGTTTGTCGCTCACACCTGCTGCCTCGCATGCCTGCATGCTTTAATGTGTGGATGAGATTCAATTGATTTCACTGTAAACTGATGCAGGTTAAGTTTGTTTTCTCATTTGCTCCAAATTGATTTGGAAGATGTTTGGGCTGCACTTTTAAACATTTAAACTTTTCTTTCATTACTTCATTATTGATCTCATTAGCACTTATTGCACTAATATCACACTTTTTTCTAAGATGGAAAAGTACTGTTCAATATTTTATTTTAATAACTAAGAAAAGACATTAGGAAAAAGCTGTGAGGTTCATGAATATTAAGATCAAAAAATGCTGATGGATGCAGCAGTGACAAAAAAATAAAAAATCAGCCAACACTGTCATTGATTTACAATGTTTTGCTTCATTTGCTGTAAAAAAAAAAGATGATGATTTAACAGATGTGCAGCGTCACTTTTGTGACAGCGCCGTGATTAAAGATCGCATCGCTAAAGATATTTTCTCTTCTTCCCTGTCAAATAAACCACAAGAATTATAGTATCGATATTTAAGCTTTTCATTCCTAATTGAAAGACGGCAACTGCAGCCAAATCCAAAACACGCTACATGACAAACAAGTCAGTGTGTGATTGTTAACATCACTCTGCGCTTTAAAAAGCTTGTTAATTGCGGCGCACGAGGAGACAATCTTTGCATGAACTGAACATCTTTGTCTCCTCTTGTCACACTTCCTCAGGAAACATATTCATTTGTGTTAGGTTTGTCAAATCAGTGTGACATCGCTTATTTTGAAATCATTGAATCGTGATCACACCTCCTTTTGTGGAAAGGACAAAGGAAAATTGAAGGAAGGAAACACACGGACACAGAGAG